>NC_056714.1:4389735-4689735 GCF_018831695.1 Puntigrus tetrazona | reverse complement strand
AGTAGTTTTACTTTCAGAACGAAACACAGCATCTCCAGAACATGGCGCCCACAGCAACACTACAACAATAATAATAGTGGAGGCATTTTAGGAGTGTGTGGACAAGACATAGTTTTCATAAAGAATATCTCTTGGTTTTGATATTTTAGTTTTTGCTACTTATCTATGCAGTAACAGCTTGTAACACTCCAAAGAGATTGGAAAACATGAAATAACATCATACGACCCCTTTAACTTGTTCATTATAATTATATTATATGTGCAGCAACAATATTTCTTACATGCTCACAGCAGCATATTGTGGATGTATTGGAAAGACCAACTACAGTAACCTTGTCATGTACATTACCGTGCAAATCACTCCGAAATAGCATTATTTTAAAAATATATAACATCGCAAATTCAAAACTGATACAAATGCACGTTTTGTTTTTCAAATAATTACAAAAAACACATTTGGAAGTTAAGATTCACACATCTGCAAAATTCTGAGATTCTGCTGAGCTGAGGTTCAACGGGGCACCGGTCTGTGAATTTGATACTGTGTTTTCTGTACCATTTGGCAGGCATAATTCAGAATGAGGCAGGACTCAGTCCAAAAGAGGCACAATAGCTCAGTATCTCTCACCTGCTGCTTGCATGCATAATCTCCTCTTGTTTTCCTCCTTCCGGCCTCAAATGGCTGCATTTGTCACCGTGGTTACACAGTCGCTTATCTCATTAGCTGAGATCATCATGGCTTCTTCAAAAGGGTTCGCACAGACTGTGTGTGTGTGTGTGTGTGTGTGTGTGTGGCTGTATACATGTGCATGTAAAAGAACTGCATTTTGGGCAAATGAGGGTTATTTGAGAGGGGCTTTTTGTACGTTTGAGAATGTATATTTGCATTTGTTTACATGCGTTATAAATTTATAGATTTGCACAGAACCATACATATACGGTGATTTGAGATGAAACATGATGTGCTGAAATAATACAGATTGCCCTTAGGGGTCAGAAAATTGCAACACACTCTTGTTTGGTAGAATCTCATGAAAACATCTCCAGGTTACCGCTTATCCATAAATAAACACAAACAAATGTAAAAAATAAAATAAAATAAAACTAAATTATCAATCATACATTTGTTTTTGTGAACTCTTTCATTAAATAAACATTATAGTTTATTGTTATTTTTCTATTAAAAAATGGAAGCACCATTTAATATCACAGAGATCACCATTATATACTTTTATTTTGTAAGTCATCATTTGTCATTAAAATAGTAGTGTCATGACATACTAGAAACACTTTATCACAACATTATCTCTAAAAAGGCATGGTTATTTTTGCGACTGATCTTATTGAATATGCAGTTGTAGGAGTTTCTCTTTCAGATGCAAAATTATTGTGAGGAGAGTATTAAAATTAATCACACAATGTGATTTACTAACGTTTGTTCTTGTCAAATTAAATGTAATTGCCCAATTATTTAACAGCCAGAAAAAAGCAAGTTTTAAACTATTCTGAGCTTGAAATGGTTGTTATTGTTGTTAGGAGGAGGCATGAGCTGATGCAAGCTGCAACCTGGAGCCAGTGCAAGGAGATAAAAAGAGGTGTAACATGGGTTTATTTGGGCTTGTTAAAGACCAGTCTTGTTTCTGCGTTCTGAATCGTTTGTAGAGCTTTGATTGTGTTTGCAGCCAGAAGAGCATTGCAGTAATCTAGCCTACAAATGACAGGGGCCTGGACAACAAGTTGTAAGAAAGGCCCTGATCTTTCTGATGTTGTGTAATGCAGTCGTTTTAATCTTTGAAAGTCGTTTCTCTTTGAAAGTCAGCTGGTCGTCAAAGATTAAACCAAGATGTCTGACAGAAGTTGATGGAGTAATAGTAGTAACACCTAGCTGGATGGTGAAGTTGTGTTATAGCGTTGGTGTGGCAGTTGAAGACATGAAGCTCAGTCTTGGTCAGGTTGAGCTGCAGGAGATGATCTTTCATTCATTCAGAGATGTCTGCTAGGAAGCCTGAAATCCTGAAGTTTAAATAGATTACAAATTAATTAATGCTAAACATTAGCAGAGTTTAGTTTTTTTAATACTTGTTTTACCTTGACTTAGTTTTACATTATTTTTTCATGAATGTGTATTAAATGATCTCCATTAATCTATTCGTTTCATAGCTTTTCTCTTGGTTGCGCTGCTTCCAGTAGTGTATGTTTATAGTAGAGCTTTTATCCAATCATATTTCAGCAATCGTGTTGCCTTCAGAATCAGCAACATGGGCTTCTGTAGCTTAAAATCAATGGCAGTGAAAACGTTGGTTTAACCAATCGCATTTCAAGTTGGCAGCCCCAGGGATATCTAGCAGGTTTACGGTAACGTCAGCATTTTCTCGTTCTTTAATTGGATGGTCAGAGAGCGAACTAGTCAAAGCTAGCATATAGCGTCATTATAAATCGTATTTGTTTTCACATCATTATTATTATTGTTACTATTAGTAGCAAAAATGCTAGTAGGTGCAATTTAAAAATATCAATATCGAAAATGCAACATTCTTGCACGGCAACAACTGACATGTTTGTGTTGCATTACAAAGAGCTCTGTTAACAGCCCAACAGTGGAAAAATCTCAACATTTCTGTATCAGCTTGGGCCGAATCAGCCCAGGATGAAGTACTCCTCTAAAACTTTTCTGCTTTGACCCTGTGTGTACTGCCGTCATGGTTCAGAGCAGCACAGCAAAGAACAGGATCTTCTTCATTTGGGTTGCCCTAATACCG
Source organism: Puntigrus tetrazona (assembly GCF_018831695.1). Lineage (NCBI taxonomy): Eukaryota > Metazoa > Chordata > Actinopteri > Cypriniformes > Cyprinidae > Puntigrus > Puntigrus tetrazona. Next base: position 4,686,976 of record NC_056714.1, on the reverse strand, counting down.
TGAAGAACACTTACAGCGTGATGTTTGACTTGGGAGAGAAAAAGCCCAATTGGCAACTTTTGTGGCCAACCCAATGTCACACTAAACTCCTCATACCGCTACCTCCACTGTTTAAGTTTGTAATAAAAGTTAAAAATCTGCATTGCAAAATGTTACCTTTAACTTTGAACTGTCACTACCTTAAATTTATTTGAAATTTTATGCGTGTATTACTGTAGAAATTACAGTATTACTTGCAGCTAGTTTCCAGTAACTTACTGTAGATTTAAAATAGTTTTAAGTAACGGTGTTATGATGGATCTGCCTTCTGCTACAGCCAAATATTTCAAATTTTGACTCATCAGTCCAGAGCACCTGCTGCCATTTTTCTGCACCCCGGTTTTCACGCATACTTGAGTCTCTTGGCCGTCTTCCAACGTCGGAGGTATGGCTTTTTGGCTGCAACTCTTCCATGAAGACGACTTCTGGCCAGAGTTCCCCCGGACAGTGTATGGGTGTACCTGGTTCCCACTGGTTTCTGCCAGTTCTGAAGCAACAGTGTGTATCGTGGTAATGTTTTCAGTCTCTGCTACCTCAATATTTATGGTTACACCTTTCACATAAACATATTCTCTAGAACTGCTCAGCTCATGAGCATTTTACAATTTCTTTTGAGAAAACTATTGTCATACCACATACAAACAGACAGCAATCTTTCAGGAGTTAGGTACAAAGAACATGGTCATTAGAACCATATTTGGGGTGATGTATGTGCTTTTATTTATTTATTTTTAAATATATATTTTAATAAATCTGCATTGAATCTCAGATCAATCTCCAAATAAGAGGCGGTACTAAAGTTGAACGTTGGTCTTTAATCTAAATTAAAGTGATAACTGTCAGTAATCAGTGTTCAGTACTACTGTAAGGTTAAAACTGCATGGTGAAAATGTTTGAGAAAGTCAAACACATTAATCAGAAATCAAAAAGTAACCATTTACATTAATAACGTGAAGGAAGCAGACTCACACTGGAGGTAGGTAAAACGTTCATAAGGTTTGTTTGCACAGAAGAGCATATAAGGTACTAAAATGGAACAGGTCGCTATTTTGAGGGCAGATAGTTAGTTAGATGGAGATCCAGGAGACACACACCACAACCACAGTAGACAAAGACAGCAACACAAGAGACAGCGGGGACCAGGAGTTAACACACCAGGTGAGTATAAGAAAATTCTCCAGACGGTCTTTCACAGAAACAAGGGCAAGAATCTACTTCGTGAATATGAGCTCGGATTCTGGATGAACTGTGATGTGTGCTTAAGTAATGCAAGTGCTGATTGGCTGATTAAGTGCAGATGTGACTGATTAGTACTCTGGAGAGGTGGATCGCTGAGATTGGGAGGTGACAGAACCTGGCAGATCCTTGACACATTATGTAATTCAAATTTAACTTGTAATCTGGAACCTATTACATTTTCAAAGTAACCTTCCCAACACTGGATTTACATTTGTATTATTTGCTGCCAACAGTTTGTTCAAAGATAAATCAACGTTAAACATTAACAAGTGTTTATCTTTCCAGGAAAAAATAAATACAATAACAGCCACATGCAAAGCATTTCTGGGAACCAATATCAGAAAAAAAACTGAAAAAGATTAAAGGATTTCTGATTCCCAGAATGCTTTGCATGAGGCTGTTTTTAACAGTTTTATTCTGTAAAGACAAAGACTTGTTTATGTTAAATGTTCATTTATATTTGAAGAAACAGTTGCCAATAAATTTGATAAATTTAAGTTACTGGCAACCAGCTGCATAACGACAGCATTTTTTTATAGTGAAGATTGTTATTATTAATTTGTAATGGATGTTAAACCACTTAATTTACGGGAGTAACACTTAATTTTTTGTTTTTTAAGGCAACCGATTTGCATTCTTTTAGCAAGTTAATTAGACTGCTGTTTAAGTAAATACAACTTAAAAATTCGTAGTTTGTACAAATGTTGCACAAGTTTGCTCAACTTAAATTTGTTGTTTGAACTACACACGCATTATAGTACACTTAATCATTTAGTTGTCACTGTAACACTCCAAAGAGATTGGAAAACATGAAATAACATCATACGACCCCTTTAACTTGTTCATTATAATTATATTATATGTGCAGCAACAATATTTCTTACATGCTCACAGCAGCATGTTGTGGATGGGGGTAAGGTTTATTAACTAGAATTTACAACGTATATATATATATATATATATATATATATATATATATATATATATATATATATATATATATATATAAAAGTCACTGTTTTGTATTGAGCTTGAAAAAAAAAGCTTGAAAGTAATTTTTTTTTTCATGTCACATCTTCACATTGAAACCAGATCAGTGCCTTAGTAATATTTTATTTGCAGCATTGATAGAATGCTCAATAAATAAATAAAATAAAAACGAAAACAGTGCCATCTTTGCCATGCAAGGTACGCGCACATATAATGATGTAGCTTTTTGCAGGTACATGGTGATTGAATTGAAAGAAAATATTTCTGTAGCACCTATAATGGTTTCGAAACCAAATGATGCAGGAAAACTAATCAGTCCAAACAATATGATTTTGCTACTACAAAGTAATTTCGAAATCCATTTTATTCTCTCTGGCCGTGGAAGGGAGGTGTACAGAGGGATATGTTTTAACAATGCATTTACATATACATAGGGTCAAAGACTACAGCAGGGTTAGGAAAGGACAGATATTATTTTGTGTTTACTCTGAAAAAAACACCGTGATAAACAGGGAGATATGTTTGACACTGTTTAGAGACTACAGATCTGTGTTATCTATTCACCTGCCAATGCATTTTTTTGGGCATAAAAGCTTTGTTTGTAAACATACTTTCAAAATATATATTTTTTCCCAGGCAAAATAATTATTAAACTATTGAACGCAACAGCAAGCCTGCATTTTGTTAGTCAGCGATATTGCTTGTTTTTAATAGAGGCTTGTTTCTGTCATGGGATAAAAAAAAAAACTAAACGAAACACTATTTTATTTCGAAATTACGTCACTTTGTTCTTGTAAGTCTGAACGGAGAATCGCAAGATAATTCGGAAATGTACGATATAAATGCATGCATGTGAAATATAACAAAAGTACCAAAAAATAACAAAAGTACCAAAAAAAAAAAAATTACAAAAAAAAAAAAAAAAAAAATTATATATATATATATATATATATATATATATATATATATATATATATATATATATATATATATATATATATATAAGGCAGAACTATATATTCGTGCAAATAAATTTTACAAGAAGTTAAGATGAGCAGCATTGTGCTTTTCAAAACACGAGAGCTCCTTAAAAGATGAGATGCTAATATATGCCATTAAATCAATTTAGCAGGAGGATGTTTGAGCTGCCCTCAGTCAAGGAACACATGTACAGGGCTCATTCTTATTAATTTATCAAGAACCGAGTCTGACTTATCTGTGCCTTACCTGTCTGATCCTCTAATAGTCCTGTGAATATGAAGAGTCCTGTGTGTGACCGAGCACGATTAGCTTATAATGTATTCTTTCTCCAGACCACACAGGCGGAGAAAATTCCACGGCCCTGCAAAAAAATGAAACGCTCAGCAATGTTACTCGACAACTTTGCACAACAAAAGACATTCATAAGATGCGACAATAGACTTTTGTCAGACAAGACGTGGATGTCATGCCACGTTAAACTCAATGGGCATGTATAATTATCCTACCTGGCATATACGCACCTGGGTGCACTTTTTAGCGAGACACGAAATACGTACCAGTGAGTACATATCACTGAAGTTAGAACTTTTGACACCTTTTATTCCTTTTCATACAACGTTTTGATTAATAAAGCGTAATTTTCGCACAACTACTTGAATGTTAGCATCACACGTATCCAGCTTCATATCTATGGTTTTTCATTGTTAGCTTTTAGTTAAAGTCCCTGGATATTTCAATTCTGAACAGTCACAATACGCAACTGAAGCAATGTAATAAGAATTCAGCTATACATATCTATATTAACGTAATAAAAGGGAGCCACGGTTCACGTATTGAAGCTGTGTTTTAGTGATAACATGTGAATAATATCTTCTGATATTATTCTGAATCTATAACTCGCAATCTTGTTGATGTTCACACCTCTACTCTGACCATCGGTCTATAGCAATAGTACGTAACTAAAAAAGGTGTTTTTGGTGCTTGTGTGTGTATGTTTTTAAAAGCAGAGGCATTAAATGTTTAATTTTTCAGTGTTAAACACTGTTAATTACCCGTGAATGGCTGAGCGAGTGTGCACTCACAGTCCCCCTACTGCTCATCTTCCGATTCATGGAGTTTTCTCTTTTCTCCTTTGCTTCAAGTTGCTTTGTAGTCTAATGATTATTTTTTCCCCTTAAAGCCGGGAAACAAATCAATCGTAGCTTTGTTCAATTGTACAGAAATTCTAAAATAATCTCACTGCAAACAGAGCTGTAAGGCTTTGTTTACCAAGGAAATTAATCAGAATTTGTTTATCGGGAAAAACTGTCCTAATGCCTTATTCTCTTTGAAATAATGAACTGTGAGGAGATGAAAACAAGTCATTTTCCTAATCCATTGCCTCTTTGCATTGCTCTATTACCCACGAGTGCATGAAGTTCTTATTTTTGTTTTGTCAGAAACTGATTTGCAAGACTTTCTGTCAATCTCTCACGGCATGTGCCTCACCTCTGGGTTATTCCTGCAGGTCTCATGTATGGCGTCTTGTGGCTTCAGATTATATATCACAGCAGTATTTACATCTGAACCTTGCTTTCTTCGTCTACAAAAATGCAGAGCCAAGAATCTGTTTAACCTCTCTCAGTACCAACTTGTATCTGTGACTTTAAGACCCAATGATAAAACTATCTATCTTCAAATATATATCCTTTCCACAAACCAACATAGCCATTGAGGTCACAGTTTACGGGTATTAGCTTGAACCAATGCAATATTTGAATTAATGTCAGGATTAACAAAAAGAAAATCAGCAAATGTAGTTTTGTATGATCTACTTTTGTGTAGCACCTGGTAAGTACAGTATGGTCTGTGCATTATCTTGACATTCTCCAGAGTTTTGAGGTATATTTCACTGGTAAGTAATATTAGTATTAGTGTATTACAAGTAGCCAATGCAAACATCTCAAATGCATAAGGTGTAAATTTGCAACAAACTAACGTACAGAGGTCCTCTTTTAGTAGTGGCCAACAGAACAACTTAAGAGGTCTGTTAAAAGGACTTATTCCAAAAGGTAAAATATAATAACCTAGTATCTGCAGGATTTTTAACATCAAATTTAATAACTTTAAAGACACTTTTTAAGATCTGAACGCCACATTTCAGCTATTTTTAACAATTAATTCTTGTATTATTTTCAACTTTTTTTAAATAAATTAATTTTTATATTTAGATTTCATATTTTTATATTTAGTCTCTCGATTGTTTTTGTAATATGCTTTCGTTTTTGTTGATCCACTGGTTCACATTTAAAAACATGCAGCAAAACCAGCAGAAGCTAACTCGTTCTCTGCCATCAGGCTTTACTTTCAGAACTGTAAAAATATAACGGTTTCCCAAGTAACAGCTGAACACAAAGCCTGCAGAGATCAGCTTTGGTTAAATAACACCTTATTATTAATATTGTTATTATCAGCCAAAGCAATACTGCTGTCATCGGCATAGCAGACGATTTGGAAATAGGGTGATATTTATTAAGTAGAGAAGAATCTCCATGTATCTGATAAAATTTGTTTTATTACACCAAGGATTATATACACCCCTGACTTTAAATATCAATATCATTATCAAAATTATCAGAATATGATTGTCATGTGGTCTGAGCACTAATATAATCATAGTTATTTATCTTTTTTTTGTTTGGGTTTTTTTTTGGTGTGAATGGGCCTGGAATCTAAAGAAAATATCAAAAGTAACGCAAATATGAATATACACGATATAGAAGGATTTTAGACAGCAATGCAAACCCAGATATTGAAGGCAAATTAGAAATCCCTACTTGGAAAAACGATAGTATCACACCTTTATTTTTGATTTGGAAGTTAATGAAGTCAGACTTAGAATAAATGGGAAAACAAAGTAACCTTTCTTACTTATTTGAAAAGATAAGTCCGATTTTTTTGTTGCACGTTTAAAAGGTTATGAATTACTTGCAAACTGTAAACTGCAAAAAGGAACGTATTATTTTATTGTATTACCCACATCACCGTTGACAACATAAACACATAAAACAAAAATATCTAACTCTATCATGGTAGATGTTTCACCGCAGATGTTTAATGCATTTTACGCTAAAGGTTTTTCCCTGATTGCATGCACCAGCCGAGCAACTGCCATTGAGATGAAATGGAATACAAACAAGAAATATGCTAAAACTTCTTGCGGAATGGAACCAGAATGGCCACCGACTCTTGCACCAGCTTACTGCTGGATCGAAGTCGTACAGTTTAGGTGAAGCCAGGGGTGGTTTCTCAGTTGTATTGTAGAGCTGCTTAACTTTTGGTTGCAGTCTTGCCTCTCTAGCTTATGTCATCTGGCCATGTTTACCATTGTCAAAAATAGCCCTGCTTCGTCGGTTTATATGAAGATATGTTAGTCAGCAGCACTGTCAGGGCTTGTTCGTGCACAAACAGGCACTCGTATAGGCGCAGGTCCTTATTCTGTCACACTGGATCGGTCGGTAAGGGCTCAGATGGTGAGCCTGGTCAGGGGGCCTGTTGGGACTGGCTGCACGGGTCACAGGGGGCTTCAGGCCTGACTGTGGGCAGCAACACCCAGCCAAGGTGGACTGATAGGTGACCTGAACAGACAGCAGGAGCGAGGTGAAAGAGCCGGACTGCGGAGTGGCACAGCGCATACATGTGACCTGTGGGCCTGTTGAGGAAAGGATGTGTCATATCGCATTACCTCTGCTTTAGGAGTAAGACTCCTGCTGCAGTGATTCACTCTTCTGTCTGGTGGCTGTGTACGTTTGTGCACGAACCAGGACACAGGCTGCTGTCACGTGGGAAAAAAGAGGCTGGCGTGAGTCCATTGTTGTTTTAAATTCATGCTGCAGCCGAGACAGACAAGGATACGTTCATTAAGCATATGCAGGGATGATGCTTTCTGTTGCATCGTGCGCTTCAGCGAAAAGCAAAATATATAGCCACAAGGGAATTCAGCAAGATTAAGAGTTCTGTTGTTATTTACTCGCCTCGGACAGCTAAAGCATGCATGCATTTTGAAGGATGTCCATGTCGCTGTTTTCGTTAACAACCTTCAAGCATTAAAAAGCATAATGTGACTTTCCTTGTGCACACTTCATTGTATTGAATGCACAATGCCATTAAAGTGTAAAGCTAGCACGGTGGCTTCTTCTAATATAATATACTAAACTACATGCGCAATCTATTTGTAATGATGTCAAATTAACAGTCACACCTCAAAGTGCATTTGATAATATTTTTCTGTACTTTGAAGAAATGCTGTTATTTTGACCTAGCACTAAATAACTGCTAGGTGAGACGTTAGGAGATAAACATTTCGTGTTTGACATCTACGATAGAAATGTTAACGTCTGACAGTAATGCAATTTGTTATTGAACTAGTTTCCCCCTGAAAATGTTAGGAAATTGTACAAATGATAACAGAAGCGACAAGAGACACTGAAATAAACTAAAATTCTTCAACATTTTTAGTGTGCATGCTTTCAAACCGGTTTCAGTGGTCAAATGCTATTGCACGGCTTTTACGGCAATCGGTGGTCAGATGTTTTAGAATACAGAGCGTAGCTCAAGGCGCAGATGAATAAGTGAACATCCAATTGAGAAACATCTGTGATAATGTTCGGTCTGTCCTTAAGGTTACAGAAGAAGGAAGACCTCTGTCTGGGTTTATTTTGTGAAAATGACCAGCTAACTGCTTGTTTGTCTGATGTAAGGGGTTAGCATTTTTCCAAGCCATTTCCATTAGAACAGCATCTCTGTTGTTATAACAGAGGATACGGCATCAACATATAATCGCCCCCCAGCACACGTTGCCAGATCTTTGGCCAGCATCTCACCCGTGCTGCAGATAAACAGATGGAGTGATGAATGATCAATCACACACGCTATGGATTTCTCTGGCAGCACAATTTGTGAAGGTAATGAATGTGTCAGTGCAGTCAGGTCAGTGTATGATGTTCTCAATCTCTGCCGCCAGGGTCACCGCCGGTGGTCTGACCAGCTGCTAGCCTGAGGGGGAAGTGATGCTTCGGTGCTTCCTGTGACAGTCCCGACTGCTGTTCTGGTGAGTGAGACGCCGCACTGAAGCTCCAGGCAGTGTCTCTGTCTCTCTCGCACACGCGGTGTCCCTCCTGCGGGGCCCCTCCAGGCCCCTGAGTGCTCAGATGATGAAGGTCTAACACCTACTACCTCTTCCTTTCCCAGGGGGACGCAGGAGAAAAAAAGGCATTGTTTTTCTTGCTTCTTTTATGCATTTATCTTGAAGGTAGGGTACGCGTATGTGGACATCATAATAAAATATCAGCAAAACACTGAGGAAACAATAGCATAAGTAATGACAGGCACTCAGATAAACCTGTTTTCGACAGTATGGGATCCAGAAGTATTCTAAAGATATTTGTCAAGATTACCAAAAATAACCAGCTTTGAAAATAAATCCCAATATTATGTTGTTATACGAAATCAACTTTCCTTTTTAAAAGTCCAATAGTTTCATTCTTGTGTACTAAAAATCACTACAGGTGCTTTTGTTGTTATATATACTTTGTATATATCATTATAGGTTAAATGTCAATTTAAATAAAAACTTACTTTTTTTATGTTATAAAAGCAGAATTTTCAGCATAATCTCTCCAGTATAATTTATCTTGTCACAAAATATTTTTAGTGGAAAGCATGCATTATTTCATGAATATTTTTTAATTATTTGTTGAACGCAATCTCCAAAAGAACATCATTTTATATTAAGGTAAAGAAAAACGTCTCCTACTAATATTCAAGGCAAACCTCTATCACAGCGCAATATATAGAAATACACAACACAAAGCAATCAATGCCATTTTCTTACTACTCAAAAGACAATGAGGACTTACAATAATTGTCCTCCACATGAAATATCGGGCATAATTTACACAGCTGATGGTTTTTGTATAGAACCCACTCCGTTTCACTATGTTAGAGTGACTAAAGCCGATAAAGTGGACATGTGTAAGTACCATTACTACTTTTTACCCAGGAGGCCGTATTTCGCTGATGCACTAATAGGTCACTGGAGTGTCATTCGATGAATAAGAGTTTGATCAAAAGAGGATGGTTGCTATGGAAATGGGCTAGGTAGCACAGGTAAGGGCCGCTGTTGATTGCCTGAACTCAAGAGGCCCTGATGAGAGGAAAAGACCACTATACAATCACCAGCGGTGCACAACACTTAAAGAGAGATAGGCAGATACGGTAACGGTCAAGGAAACAGGCTGTGATTTGCAGATATATGTAATCATACGAAAAGCTACAAAGAAACCCTACTAGAGACTTGATTAGGTCATCTGTGAATAAATAGAGAGTGATACATAAAATGCATTACCATTCTGATACATGGACATGGAGATGACCCTGTATAATTCACGTTTCCTTTTTTTCAGTTTGTAGTTCAAACATATATGGCTGAAATAATCCAACACTGGCACTTGCCATTGTGTTGCGTTTAATACTTCAGTTAAGTGAGGGAAAGTGGAGCAGACAGTCCGGGCCGGTGCAAATGGATAGAGGCGGAGACTCATTTGCATATTCGTATTCGGTGTGCGCTCTGCGTAGGGACCTTGTGAGTCACAAATCAGCTTAAAGCACAAAGCTGATGCATTGCTCGGAAACCATAAACAGTGTACTGTATATGACTATGTCAAAAACGTAATGAATTGGAAAATTCTAGCATGCGTCTCTTCCGCTTTGCCTGTTGTAAGCAAGAATTTAAGCTTATTTGAAAAAAAAACAATTAACATTAAATTCTGAAGAGCATTATTTGGTTTAAATTAAATTTTATGTAATTTTTAAAATTTTGATACAATTTTAGAATTTTTATAATTTATACATTTGATCAACAATATTAGATTTTTTTCTTTGACTAGACATTTTACAAAAAAAAAAATAAAATAAATATATATATATATATATATATATATATATATATATATATATAAATTATAAAAGTAAAGACTATAGAAATTCAAATTCAAAGATGCAGACCATCTTCTGGTGTTAAAATAGTACTGCCAGGATTTACTAAAAACATACAGTAAAGAATTACCGCTGACTCAGTTATTTTTGTGCCTGACTGCTATTTAACTAATGTTTGTGCTCATCGAATTACTGGTATTTGCGTATTTGAATTATGTAACGCCCAAAAAGTTTTAGCGTGAGATTTGCTAAACACGGTAAATTACCGTTAAATCACAATTACATAAAAACACTGATTGGAAAAATTCAACGTGTGATTTACACAGAGTGCACAAATTAAAGGACGCAGCTGGATCAGATCATAACCCCCTGCTTTAAGACATGCTTTTGGGTGTTAAATTGTCGCACAAATACCAGTAACTTCGCGAATGCAAATTTTAGCAAATTGCATTGCATGATTCATTTTTGCACGTTTTAAGCAAATCTTTTTTTTGCGCTAACTCAAGCTGCTAGTAAAACTGCTATCTTCAGTTATTGTTGCTAAGAGGAAATATATATTTTTATTGCCGGAAGAACACAGTATGTGATCATATCGTTTGCTAATTTCATATCGTTAACTCTGCTTATTCGCGACTACACTAAATTGCACTTGCGGAAATTTCCATCAGAGCTGTTTTAGAATTGTGCTCTAGTGCTAATTTACCCAGTTTAATAAATCTGTCATTTAATGTCATATTACTATTACAATTCTGTAATCGATTAATAACAAAAAGTTCTCAGTTTAATTGAAACAGCTATAATAAATAAATAATATTGCGCTATACTTCCCGTTTACATTAATTTCTGTGCGTAATTGGCTAAGCCTTTTAAGAAACAAAGGTTAGGGCCCTTACAGGCCTCCTCGTGTCTCAGTATTGATTTAATTACAGAGCCGATATCAGTCTTAATTTGGCGAACCGTTGCATCAGAACCGAAGCTAACTCTCTTTTGCAAGTCGAGGTGAAAGAAAGGAACGTCTGCACGAGAGCTAAAAATGATTCCGAGACCTCTCCGCTCTGACAGATTCCTGATCAGCAAGGAAAGCGATAGCATCGTCTCCACGCGAGATGTCTCCAAATGCTCCAATCAAAGAAAAAGCAAGCCCTTGTGCACTCTAAAAATAGTCTGTCTTTATCCTGCTCTGATTTGTAATACGGATTTGTGAGCGTTCCCGTAGCCACGCGCCGCGCGCTGGCTGAACGTCTGCCAGAGACTTCAGAGAGGCCTGCGTCAGGAAGAGAAATCGTTGACGGAGGCGGCATCCGAGAAGTTGCGGTTCGTGAAGGGGTGTTTACCGCGTTGAAAAAGATGCAGCTTTGGAAATGGAAATTGCCTGCCTAACCACCTGTGCAACGTTAGCTTGATGAATGTAGTGAATAATGTTTCAGCTCGCGCGACGGGGAACCCTCCGGCACGCGGGGTGTCAAGCCGTCTGCCAGAGCGTCTTTCGACTCAATTTGAAGTTTGAAGTGGGAGGAGGAGTTTGACGCCCACTGACCTGTCACTCTCGGCACTGCACTGGGCTGCCATTAGAGGAGAACTGTCATTAACTGCGGGATTTAATACAGCAATCGTGCATCAAACCGACAGACAAATGGCTTACAAACACACGTATGTAAACGCGCACGTGCAGTTGCGTTGTACAATACGTCGCGTTTTGAAAACTGATTATATGCAATTCGTAAGCCGTATTTCAGAAGAGTTCTTGCAATCAAATTAGCGGGAATTGAGAAGGCACACAGCGTTTGACTACTGGATTTACAGAAAATAGGAGTTTCTAGCATTGCCGTGAATGAATCGAACGCATTTTCATTCTTATTCGAATTACCAATCAGAATAACGGAATAAGCCGAACGGAATTACACCATGGTGTGAAAACTAAATCCGCATGGATTATGATATATTTAAATGCCGCATGCAAAATTGTGAATAATCAGTGCATCAGAAAGGTCATCGGGTAAAAACTAAATCTAAAACTCGAACTGTCGCGTGCTACAAACAGCATCACCGAAAAAAAAGATTTTAAGGGCCAGATTTATTAAGCGGGCAAATTGGAATTAGAGCGCAGTTCTCTAAAAGCGCCAATAGAAAGGGGAAATTCTGTGGGAGATTTACTGACAATGCTCACATTAAAGAAAAGAGACGCAGCCAGATTATTTCCATAATGACCGGCGCGATATACCAAGAGCAGCACAAATTAAGAGATGCTTTTATGGCCATTAAATAATGTCGCAAATACGAGTAATTTGGCGAGCACAAGCGTTGCATTATTTTAATACACTCCTCTTAAAACAACTTGTAGGTAACTTTACAACTACATCAGCAGTGAGTAGAGTATGAGTGCACTGTCTGCTTAATGATTTATTTAAGCACTTCATTTTGATTGGTCCACAACGTACAGCATACCGACTATGAGAAACTCCTACAAAGGCGTGTTCAATAAGGTCAGGTGCAAAAATAACGCTCCATGCCTTTACAGCACTAATTCTTCACTTCATGTGTTGCATTTTATATTAATTATGTTTAGGGCGTGTTGTGTTATTTTTATAAATGCAACCCAGACTAATTGAAAATACTGGCCTCTACATACATTACCGCAACCCCGTAATTATGTACCTTGCCGCACGTTTCGGCAAAGTGAAATGTCCATAGAATGGCGCTAAAACAAGAGTCTAATATGCCACGTTTGTACAGTATTGGAGAGTTTTACAATTCAGCTTGAGGTACGTTTCACGTCCTTTCAGAATTCAAATATCCGGTGGGTGTTGCTAAAGATTAATGCTCTATGTTGAAAGAATCACCCAAACACCAAACCTGAACATACCCAAAACCTGCTAAACTAAAAAAACATATGAAGCTCGTGACGACAGCGCTTTCAAATCGTGCAGGATGTTAAAAAATCATAACATAACATTCTGCAACTAATTGTGTGAATTTTTTTTTAGTTAGGTAAAATGTGATAATAAATGAAATGATCAGATTATGCTACCTAAAATATATAATGTAATAGATATAATACATTTTCATAATTCATTATAATCATAATAGTTTATTATTACAAGGGGAAAATAACTTCATGTTGCTATCTGCGTTATGAATAGTCTTAAACAATCTGAAAACGTATGCACATGAATGAGGACTGTGTATTTTGGTAGTGTTTTGATTTTGGAGTTTCATTGCCTTAAAATCAGGACTTACTATAACCGTGGCTTAATATTCATTAATAATGCAAAACAGATTTAGAAGACCCCAAATCGATCTATGAATTGGTCCATTCCATTCCCTCTGAAAGCAAACGGATAAATGCGGTGCATGTGTCACATTTAGAAAATGAGGTTTGCTTCTGAAAGCCATACGTTGCTCTAAACGGCCCTAATGTTGCTGTGTTTCCACATTGAGGCCAACTGATTCAATTAGGGGGCAGCAGAGATACATGCCAAGTTACACATTCAGTGAGGAATATGTGCTCTCAGTGCATATGAATATTCATTTCAGCCCGCTGGGTATGCATTCACTCAGATATAAGCGCTAAGGCAATAAATGCCATTAAGAGGAGCCTCTGTTGTTTGGCTGTATTTACAAGAGTGAAAGTAGCTCGAGGATATAGACTCCAGTCATTTATCATACTTTGTCAATGTAAATCAAGCTTTTGGGCCAGTGTCCAGTGGTGTTCCCACGGGAAGATGAATGCCAGCGGTTCATTCAATGAGTCGAAACCTTAGGGCGGCAGTGCTGTTCGCATTGAATCCAGCCAGTGTAACACACTTGCAAGACAACATGAATCAAAATCCAACCCAGGCTCATAAAAAAAAAAAAAAAAAAAAAAAAGGAAAGAGAAAATATTTGCATTTTTTGCAAGGTTGTTATCGTTTTTTGCACATTTCAATGTGAGATGACTGGTGAGCCTGCTAAAAGTGCTTCTTTAAAATGACTTATGTTAAATTCTATGCTAAATGTGTGCTTTAAGGTTAAGAAATGAAAATATAGAAAATCTCTAGAAAATGTTTTATTCATTATAAATTCTGTACCGGGTGAGCTACTGAGCGAGTTTACTTACGTTTGGAGCTGGTTATGCGATGCACGAACATCAAAATAATACACTTTTATAAATCACACACTATGGTAAAAACATTTCGAGAGGATAACTTGAAAATCTGCCTTTTTAATCATCACTTTATAAAAAACAAATGTTGCTTTTCTGCTCTATAGTTAATTTCTAAAGAAAACAGATCTCTTCAGAGCAAAAATGTAGGCGATAAAGTTGATTTCGAGAAAAATTTTTCAGGTTTTCTGAAGATTCAAGCAATGTTCCATTTTTCATCCATTTCTTTTTTTTAAATAATACTTACTATATTTTTCTCACAAAATAGCTCATCTTATTTTGCCTTTGTTACATATTTTTTCTTTTAATGTTTGTTTAACGTTGAGATTTACATTAAGATCTACTTTAATGCATGGATCAAATATAATGTTAAATATCAGATTTTTTTCCCCCAACCTAACGGATAAGCCTTTGTTTGTGTGAATCTTTCCAAGACGTATTTCGCAAAAATATCTCTCTCCGAGTGAGTCGGTGTGATCATTTTGTTTTCGTCAGCATGGGTTTGAAAATCATATTTCACTGGTTTGGATTCATGACACCGAGAATTCGATATGAATATTCACAATGCTTGAATGCTGCACTTTGCAACAGCAGTCTTCCAGAAGTCGGTACTCCTCTCAGAAAACGTACAAATAAAGATCATTTTAGACGTTTAATTACTATTCGGAGCATAGGGATCACTAAAAGACGGCTTAATTAAATCACTAAGTCCTCAAAATTATTTATTTATTTTTTTCCTTCTAGCTCAAAATTAGTTTGTCCATATTTCGACTCGGCATGGGTCCATAAAAAAAAAAAAAAAAAGGATACTGTCAGCATTGCGTGACTGTGTATGTATTAGCGTTATATGTGTATATTTTAATTTCCGCGCAGTCTAATCTCTAATTGTCAATTTAAAATAAATAAATTGATTTAAACACAACAGTACTGTCATGTGAAGTATAATTTCTTTAATATACAGTGGAATTTGATTGTTGGTCTCTGAAGGATTAATTAGCTCGTGATAGACATTAATTTTCAGGCTGGCAGCGTTTTAACTACAAATAAAGCAATGCGACCACCAGGGGCCTGTTGAGTATGTTTAATATACTTTAACAGCAGTATGCTTTAGGCATCAGCCGAGAGGGACGGGTCAACCTGCAAATCAACCTGTTTGACCTGCAATTTGCACCAGAGGAGATCGGCAGGAATAAAAGCTATAGCAAAGCCCCCCTCTGCTTTCTTCCGACTCTCTCTCTCTCTCTCTCTCTCTCTCTCTCTCTTTATTAGTCTGCCGTTATTGCTGGAGAGAGCTAGCTTTGTTAAGGAGGTTTTCTGTTTCTCAATGTGAATCGGTCTCCTGCGGGGATCAGTAAACGTGCCATCCTGCTCTGTCTGTTACAAGAGACGGATGTAAAGAGCGTGGCGGCTCACATCGCCAGGCGAAGGGACCGCGATGAGAGAGGCAAACTTAAAAGTGCTGATAGACTTCGGTAACCTCTAACTAGCTCTGGTCTGTCAGTCAAATCCTACAGACATAATTACAGACAGATGCCGAGGTGCTACAGCGGCCTGATTTATAATTAATCAATAGCTGACGCGCATTTGAATTTCGTTCCGTTCGTTGTTGGGATTTAAATCGGTATACTGTATGTACACCGAATAAAAGTGTAGAGAACGGGTGAACCCTTGTAAAAAAAAAAAAAGTAAATAAATCAAATACAGTGTTAAACGATATTGCATTAAAAGAGGTTGCATTAAAATATTCATATTTTAGTTTATTTTGGTGTATTCAACAGTATATCTTAACCATGACCAGTATGTATGCAGAGTTTTATTAAAAAAAAAAAAATAGTTGCAAAACAATTACATTCACTATATAAAGTGAAACATTCAACTACAAGGTAAATGTAAAGCCTAACTTACTGGCCTGCTGTGTAACATCAGAGTAATTACATGGTAATAAATACATAAGAATAAATTTAAATTTAAATGCTTGTATAAAGTGCAACACTTTCTTCCAAAAGCACTGTTAGTCTTGTTACACGTGTACTTTATTTACCAAAAACTTTACTTACACGTACCATTCTTTAAAGCTGTACATACTATATACTCATATGTACTTACACTGTGGTTACATACTAAGTACACATATAGTAACTATGTAAGTACACTAAATATAAATTGGAACCTTTAGTGATAAGTATGTTGACTTGTACTACTTTTTTTTTAATTTTTACTTAAATTTAATTGTATATATAATATAATAATCAGTATAAATAAAAAATACACAGATAAAATGAATAGTGCAAACATAATGTAAGTCACTAATGTTTTAAATGAAATGATAAATAGGGTTGATGAAAAGCCATCAGTGGTTTTGCTAATGTCGGATTTCCTGTATGTTGCTCTTTATGTTGGATTTAATTGCCTTTCCCTGCTTGGGTTCCAGCTGGGAATGCCGTGTATCACGGCTGTTCAATATCAATGATTACCCATACTTAAATCCATGTGGCCATTAGCTGCCTGCCCTGAGCATCGATGAGCCAGCGTTTGAAAGAACTGACTTCACTCAGCCCTTAGTTCTGTTGCGAAAGTGCAGTAAATTTCACAATTCTCCAGTTGTGTGGACTATGAATTACTAATAAAAAAATAATGTGGAAAAATGCTATCTCTCTTTCTCTCTCTCTCTCTCTCTCTCTCTCTATATATATATATATATAAAAACCCCAATTTTTTAAAACCACATGACAGCTATCCAAAAACAGACAATTGTGAACTATGTAGCTATGGCTTTAATTATCATGGCGTTAATAATTAATTCAATACAAAAAAGAAGTAAGTACTTTAGGTCACAGGGATTTGGCTGAAACATTTGCATGCATAATTGCGTGCGTATAACCCTAAGCCAAACCCTGATCCTAACCGCAACAATATGCATTAGTAAGTACATTTTATAAATATTATTCATTGCTTAAATGTTTTAAAACTATAAAAACACTTTCAAATAAAGCGTAACGTCATACCGTATTGCACCACACTTGTGCTGCTGTTGAGGTTGGGTAAGGTTTAAGTGAGAAACACGTTTGGTCGACTGTGTAATTGTGTAAGAACGAAAAATAATTAAAGATGTAATTACAGGAAGTACATTTAATTGCACTTATGGCAAATGGTTCATTTAAAAGCGAGCACGTAGATTGTTAAAGACGCTAAACAAAACAACGACGGCAAACTTCGGCCCTATATGTTTGTCTTAAGAAATAAAAATCGTGGGATCAATAGGGTTAAATCTATTCAAAGGGCTCGACCTGCGGGTCAAACGGCTGCTCCTCATTTATTCTGTAGGTCTTGATGGGCCTGGCCAAGTGGGAGACACCACAAATCAAACAATCCACTTGATTGTATCCTTACAGGGAATTGATTTCCAACCCGAACGTCACAGGCCTCCGCTGATTAAACCTAAAAATCCTCCCTCCTCTCAGAAAAGAAAGTAACTATAGAGAAATCAGGGGCAGAGAATGAAGAATGGCTTTCTGCTCGCCTAAACATACGGTGCTGATGAAACAATCTCAACCTGAAATTCAAACTTTTGCTGGTTTCTGAAGCGATGTGGCACGACAGAATGTAAAACATCTCCGTCCAACCTCTCCGAATCAGGGTGCATGACTGTGAAATGCTGCTGAGTAATTGTAAATGCACTCAGACTGTTGTTTATCTAAATTAATCATCAGCTGTGCGGTATAAACATGTAGGATTTTTGATGCTGATGATCTGAGATACAATCGCGCATTAGCTGTCCCTGGGTAAAACGTTATCGTGCAAATATCGCTCTTGCTTATTTCTGGTGCACTGCAAGTCTGTAAAAGTAAACCACCTACTTCAACTTAAAAACTTCAATTTAGCTACCTTAATTGGCTATACGAGTCATTTTGAGCTAAATTATTTTAAACATGCTTAAAAAGAGTCTCACGTAAATTAAGATTAAAAAAGGTCATATTATTAAGTATTATATGACTTTTTTTGGACACGCTTTATATTAGGTTGCCTTAACTGTTATGCACTTACAAAAAATGAGTACAATGTACTTATCGTGTTCATATTGTCTTGCAAAGCACTTTTGTTGTTATTGAGGAGGGATACGGGTACGGTTAAGGACGGTTGTGGTGGTTTGGGTAGGTTTAAGGTGTAAGGTATGGGTTAACAGTGTAATTATAAATCTAATCGCAGAAATTAAAGGTACCATATTGTATACCTCTTTGTGGTTTTATTTTCGGTGTTCATGTCCTTATGAATGTATCTGTGGTATAAGTGAGAAAAAACAATAAGTTCCTCTTTCAGGAGCTCTTCCAAAAACAGGTTGATTTTTGCCTGAATTTTTGATATTCATAAGCCTCTCTTTTGATCTGCCTGTTTTTTCTGATTGATGCACGACCAGGCCAATCAAATTGAACGATTTCAGTTATGACACAGCGATAGATGAATGTAAAACAAAGGAAACACGGAAACTAGCACGGATTCGGCTACATAAGGAGGTTTAAATATTATATTGTTATGATTTTGGGTGCCAGAAACGGCGTAATACAGCCTCGAATTAGAAATATGATCGCATACCCGATGCCACTGCCACACAAAAAACAGACAAGTGATTACAAGTGATTAATTTAAATGTGCGGCTACCTTTTTTATATACAAAAAAGGCATGAAAAATTAGTTTAAATGCAGTAAAAATGAAGCTCAAATATGACACACATTCGAAATTTCGTAATTTATGCACTAGTTCTTTTCGTTCGAGTTCGCTGGGAACTTTTCGGAGGCGTGAATTTGAGATTTAGAAGTCACAATTTGCTCTCTGTTTAATTACACTGTTGTCTAGAAGGAACGGTTGATATATTAAAGAGATCTCTTTTGTGATTTTTTTTCTTGCCAACTGGCATTCTTCGTAGTAATTAATCAAACATCAGCAAAAATGATTTGCGGTTTTGTGTGTCCTACTCTACTGGCAAAGACTCAAATATCTGTTTTTCATGTGTGCATCAAGAAATACAGATCAAACAACGGTAGATGTGAGAAAGAAACAAGGCTTTTCATCCGCTCTCCAGGATTGCTGGTGGGTTTCTCCCGCTGAGGTTCAGGCGGATTTGGGAAGTCAGTAGAGTCTAACTAATCAGGGGCTGCTTGGGGGAGCATTGAGACAGACATGTGGAGGGGAAATGTGACACCTGGAAATTACACAATGTAATGGAATCAGCCAAGTGGTAAATGTAGCTTTTAAACAGGTTTTGTGTTCTCCATTAACTGCACAGACACTGATTGGTTCTGACAGTGCAGAAAGTGCTGGTCAGCATGTTCGCTAACTCCTATCGCTTGCCCCGAACTTCTTCTTAGTTAGTGGGCTGCTAGGGCCCAGAGACAATTCTCCTGCCGTAATACGAGGAAAAATGGGAAGAAAGGGATCAGGCATGGTTAGATCAGACACCTGACCACATAGCTTGTAGACATTTTATACTCCTTTTGTGTATTTTATCTGGCATTATTTGGAAATATCACAGATAAAATGAGATGATAAAATGTCAAATCTCCTGTGTATTTGTCATACTGTAGAAATTAGTTCGGAAACTAGTTTCTGCGGTGAAAGTTTTGCGTTGTCTGCGGATGCCAGGTTTTATCTTCAAACTGACTTGTCTCATTTAGTTGTTACAGTTTTGACAAGTGTTGTTTGGTGTCTAACTTGTGTAGATGATGTGTCAGCATGTCATTTCTCAATCTACAGTAAATCCAATTGTGATTTTAGCTGAGGTTTTTTCATTGGAGAGGTGGATTATAAGTATCATACAAAGGTGCCATATGACCTTTGAAAAGTTGTAATATAGCAAACGTATCACATTTTGTCATCATTCGTCTGACATCTGTGAGTTGTTCTTTTATGGTAAAAATGCTGTGTGAATGTAGATCTTTTTTTGGAAAGGCTTATCGGTATCTGAACATTTATCATGGCCTTCAAAGTGAAGTGGTGAAAGAGGGTTGGCAAAACTGTATTAAATTTTCTTTGAAACACAAATATGACAACATTGAGTTATGGTCGCTGCATATGTATCGTGGCAGTGTGGAAACAAAATGTAGAGTAAAATTAGCAAGGTTAATGCTCTACCATATTTGAAAGTAATGGGAACCCTATAATAAACTACACACTAAACCACAAATGTTAATAAAAGCAAGCGTAAAAAAAAAAAAAAAATAATAATAATAAATTGCTGAAGCAATCATGCCATTTAAGCTGCTTGTAAGAGCATTCCACAATAAGTGCAGTGCACTACCAGGTGGGCGACTGAGCAATTTTACTACGTTACAAGCCGCATGTGTATAATGCGAATATTATATAAAAAAGGATTGTTTATAAATCCTTACAAATAATGCATTAGGGTGTGAAATAGAGCCATGCAACTGTGAAAAATAAGCTTTTATTATTACTAATCCTTTAATCATAATTTATTTTTAAAGGAGTAAAAGTTGGTGTTTTACTGCTACTAGTTTCAGCTAGAAACGCTTTGCAAAAATGTATGCAGAGAGACATTTTAAAAAATGAGCCTGAATGGGTTTTTAAATAAATTATGACCGCATTTTTAATTTTAGGTGAATTACTGTATTTAAATATGAACACATAAATTTTGACTTTGGACTCATATGTGAGCAACATTGATTTAACTTCTGAAATGTCAGTGGCCACTGGCAGTTAACTGAGAGACGGCGTCAGACACCAAATACACGTTCAGTCAAACGGCAGCCTTTAAAACCCGACACCTCTGATATGCTGTGAATATACACTGCAGGTTGATTTAATTTTCTTGACATCGTGAAAACATGTGCTGCAGGAGGGAACCCTGGCTACGCGAGCCAATTCTGTGACAAGGATGAAGTGAGCTAAGGCCTTTCAAAAGAGGCAAGCACGATCTCCATTGCAAATGAGAGAGGAAGCCGGTTGGCTGTGCGGCGGTTTGTGTATTTCAAATGAATAAATGACAAAAGCTTCTATTCTGCCAGTCAGTCGCTCAACTTTTCTGATTCTGCTATATTCATTACCCGCGTCAACAATCGGGGAAGTTTCTTTTAAAAACCTCATGATTTCTGTAGATTTAAAGCACTTCTTATGCGTGATCGTAACTCACATTAGCTCAATAATCCAAAGCATGAGAAGCAGCTAAATTAGCCCAAGGGATGCTAATGTTAAAATTGTCATGATGACAATTAGCTGCACTGCCCGGGGTACTTTCGTAACTCGCTATTAACATAATGGACTAAAACTTTCATGGCATTGCAAAGCCCTACAAATCAGCACCGAGTCTCAAAGCGTAGTCTAACTGAGCATTAAATTCAGACTGACAGTCAACGAGCACCTTTGCTTTTTTTAGCATCTAGGTCATCTCTTTAGCATTAGCACTCAGTGTCGCTCCGTGCGGCCGCCCAGTCATCTGAAGGGCAAGATCAAATAGGCTTTAGCACTATTGAACCTTAACTGTATTCTCACGTGGACGTTTAAGGAAGGTTCAATGCCGTGATACATGCCGGCACTCTCTCATGAGGAAACGTTACTCCGGCGACTTTTATCCTGATAGAAATATAATAACTCTCTGATGCTGAATTCGAAGGATTCATTTGCATTACTATGAGTTTGCTCACTTCATAACTTCAAAATCTAGAATTTTTTTATGCGTAACACAAGGAACTTTTTGTCACATTGTAATATCCAAAACATTCCTTATGAAATGACATGAATAAATTGTTCCAGGTTTAGTTAAGGTAGGGCAGGTTGAAGATAAAACTGTAGCATTAAAAATCCTTATGTTTACAATATTTGACGCAACCAAACTATATATGTATTTATGCATGCCTGATTCATTCATTCATTCATTCATGACATTACAATGGCATTTTATATTTTCCATTTTTGATGGGAGAGGGTTATATTTGACTTATGACTATATGAAATGAATAACTTCTGATTTGTTACTTGCCTTTTGTTGTTGGTGGAAAGGTGGCTTTACAACAGATACAGAACAAAATGTCAGACTGGCATGTAAATACACAGCATTGTATCGTGATAGTTTTGAAATTATTATATATTTGGAATTATATATATATTTATGATGTATTTGTATGTAATCAAGTGATCTGCTTACAACTAAGTTTTGGTTATTTTTGTATTGGTGGAGTTGGGCTGATCTTTCATGCTTGAATTGAATTGAATTTTTCAAAAATGGCAAGTTTGTATCCTATTAAATCATATTAAATTAAGTTAAACAGTAAAATGTTTTCAATGCTCTCTCGTGGCCAATTCGTACAGATTTTATGAGGTGGCATATGACCTTTTACTCATTTGACTTTGTACGATTTTACTAAACCTCACCGATTCGTAGGTTTAGGGTCAGGATTAGGTCTAGGATACCTGCGTTTTAGCAAAAATCATGAATTAACGCAAGTGAAGCCTAGTAAAATATGTACCTATTGTTTTTTCTGTGATTAAAACCCATTACGGCTTAATTTCTTTTTTTTTTTTTTCAAAATCTTTCAAGGCTGTTATTATTGCTAATAGATATAACAAGTATTTGCCATGGCCCAGTATGAGCTGATTTGAAAATATGATTCTCACCCATCCATCAAACTTAAAAGTTCACCACATGGGCCGAAAAGGTTGATTTCCTTTAATTCATCAAAAGATGACTTTTAGGCCTATTGTGCACATTATTAAGAACTGCTAAAGAGGAAGTGCTTGGCAGGTTATCAAAATGCACCAGGAACAAATTCTCCAAATGTGCAACAGATGGAATCAGGGTGGTGATGAACAAGAACAGTCTGTCCATCAGTGGGTCCTTCCTACTGTGAAAATGTGTATTCAACAGTGAAATATACAGACAGATTAAAAACCAGAGGTGTTGGAGAATATT
The DNA here is from genome assembly GCF_018831695.1 of Puntigrus tetrazona. Lineage (NCBI taxonomy): Eukaryota > Metazoa > Chordata > Actinopteri > Cypriniformes > Cyprinidae > Puntigrus > Puntigrus tetrazona. The sequence continues at coordinate 4,663,693 of NC_056714.1, read as the reverse complement.
TGACCGTATTATTTTGTTGCAACACATTTCGTTGTTTGTCGAAAATATGCGGAAGTAACATTTACAAATGAATTTATTTTTGTCTCCTCTGAGATGGTCAGTCTTGTGTTTTTAAAGCAACGGAATCTGGGACACCTGCATTAATTATTAATCAGGCCTTTATTTTCTCCTTCATGCGATTTGATTATATTCTTTTTGAAGTGACTAAGCTGGATGAGGCTGAATTATTTATAGCTGAGAGCATAATGCCTGATCACAGACGCAGATATTTGGACATGGATGCTTTTTCATAATACCTGTTGATTGCTCGAGTCCGGAGATCTTCCACTAAAAATCTAGCTGTAGCATTCAAAGAGTGTTTTGGGATCAGGGAGCGACAGATAGATGAAAGACATGTAAGACAGATATAAGTTCAACTTCATCTGAGATTTTGTTCTGAGTACACTTTCTTCGAATGGCTGTGCCACTGTTTACTTCAGCTAGAAGCCTTTTTAATGTGACCTTTTTGTTAAACCTGAGAAATGACAGGCTCTATTGTCTATTGTCATCTGTCTTTTAACAGAAGCGAGCCGAGTAGCAGCGGCCACATCGGTGCTCTCGCCAGAGCCATTGTACCCATGAGAAGGGCATTCGAATCCCAGCTGTTACGAGGGCAGTGACCCTGGATGTGATCCTAAGCACCCTCATTGTCCGCTTGCCATTTGAGAGGACAACAGCAAAACAAAAAGAGCTAATTACCATATTTCCCTATTTCACAGTTCCGCACAGCGTCTGCCGCAGTGCGAACAAAACGAACATACAATAAAAACACAGTAGATTCAGAAGTGATACAATCCACGAATCTGAGCATCAGATTAGTTTGTTACCTCATCAGCAAATAGGGCGTGTTTTCATTTCTTGACAGCTTTATACGATTAGCTCGCCCTAAAGTGAAAATTGGCTGAAAGTGTACTCTCCCTCAGGCCATCCAACCAAATTCAGCCGAGTTTGTTTTTTTAATCGGATGAGGAGAAATTCCACCAGCTGAATGGGTGCTGTCAGAATGAGAGTTCAAGCTGCTGATAAAAACATTACAATAATTCACCAGTAATCCTCAACGTAGCAATCCATCAATTAAGAGTGAAGTAAAAAGCTCTGTGTTTGTAAGAAATACAGTTAATGTTTGGCACCCATCCACGACAGAGGATCCATTGGTGAGGAATTAATGTAATACTATATCACTACTATGGTCCCTCTTTATGTTAAGTTTCCCTAATACGAGTGTAGTAACTATGTGTGTAAGTTCATAATGGTAGATAGTATCTACAACTGTAATGTTGTAACAATCCACTGAATGGCATGCGTCAGTGCAAATGTGTAACTAACAGCTCTTTTTGGACAGTGTTACACTTTATAAGCGAACAATTCATATGGATTTACCATTTAATTACTCTGTTATTACACAGCAGCTGCCAGTAAGTTAGGCCTTACGTATAAATTGTGGTTGGTGTTACACTTTATATTAAGTGGACAGCTCCTGAGGAGTTGCCATGTATGTCCACTGGTATTACAGCATTGCATCCAACCCATCTCCACCTCCTGGATCAAACTCTTATATATGAAGTTATATAATTTCTGTTACACGAGTACTTTGTGAAGTGAAAAAGAGTGTTTTTATCATTTTTCTATTACGCATACCATTCTGAGGGTAGTTACAGAAATATTAGAGCTGTAGATACTGTGTGTACTTGGTTGCATACTACAAACACATTTAGTTGCCATGTAGACAGGTATTAGGGCCATTAAATGTAAAGATAATATAAATTATACATAAAAAAACAAAAAAATGAACAGCAATTAAACAAGATGTGCAGAGACATATTTTAATATCTAATCGTGTGCACTATTTTATTTTATTGTTAGTTACACTAAATAAAAATGAGAAACGCAACTTGATTGAGTGACAGTTAACATTTATTCTGACCATTTAGTTGAAGATAATATATCTGCTGCACTGTTCATTTAATTGATCTTTGCATTTTCAATTGACATATTGTCTGTGGCTCTTGGTCGTAGTATATGGCCTTTCGTAAACTGTTTTCAGAACAGAATTTTTTTATTGGTCTACTCTGCTATTCGCCCAAAATTTACATTCTGTGCTCTCACGTTGGATTTTAGGAGTCAAATTAAGAGTCAGAGAAGAGGCTGGCTATAAGTCTGTGCATTGAGAGGCGAAGATGACAAATGTCAAATTGGGTTTTTCTGCGGAGTGCTGTGGCAGCAGAATAACTGCCATTGAGATGAATGGGAAAGCTAGTCTATGCAGCCAGATCATTGACTTAATAGAACAAACTCTGGTCCATATTGGGCCAAGAACCGCCCACTTAGACAAGAAGATTCGTCTGTCATGTAAAGTGAACAATCACAGCTTATTTTGTTTTTATGCCCCTGTTAGAGTGGGGTTTATCAGATTAGAGATAGTGCCACAGTAATAGACCAGTGTAGAGTCTAAAAAATAAATTCTACCATTACTACTTCTAAGACATTAATGAATTATTAATAGCTATATACAAAAAAACTGAACAAAATAGACAAAACTATGGGTGGGACATTCTGCTTCTGTGAACAATAATACAGGAAACCTGTTTGAAAACAGGTGTTATTTTTTTATGTTATTTTTTACACATTAATTACTAATTTCGTCTTTGAAGAAACTTGCAATTAACTACAATTTCAGATAACATTTATAAATATGGTCACAAGCCACAAGCCTGCATCTCATTTGCCTTTGAGAAACGTAATTATCCGTTCTTCAAAAGAATTCGACTCTGCGGCTTCGAGAATAGTCTTTTTTTTTTTTTTTTGGTCACATACCACAGTTTATTTCAGTGTCTGCATTTCTCTTTCATTTCAAAGCACGGCTGAGAAAAGAACAGGTGTGCAAGTGTGCGCCCCGTCTCTCCTTACAACTGGTGTCGGTTTATGCATCTTCCTCTCAGATGACTATGTGACTGGAAATTCTATTAAAGCAAACATTTAACCAGATTCATTCTTTAATGAGACCGTCTCTAATTTTATCACATTTCCTTTCTAAAGCATCGCTCCGACTCGCCCACGCTCGCCGAAGAGCGTCTCAGCACCGGCCTTCCTTATCAGCAGAGACAGATGGGATTGTTGATAGTTGACAGACATGCTGATAGTTGATCTCATTTTTTCTCTGTGTTTTTTTTTTTTTATCTAAAATGACTGAAAATGCACTGGGAATCCTTACAGACTGAATCTTCAAAGTGACTAAAAGGCCAGTTACACAAGCTGGTTTTAAATGGTGTTTGTGCCGTTGAATCTTAGGCCATACATTAGGACGTGACAATTATAAATGCAGTGTAATGTTTTTAATCGGTAGAAATGTTTGTATATTCAAGTGCATATATTTTACATCATTTTTATTTCAGCCGCACAACATTGAGTAGACAATCTGTTTTGAGACCTTTAAAGCCAGGTAGGTGTGTTATATAATGCATAAAGTGGTGTGGGAGGATTCGTCTATTGTTTTTAGAGGGCTCAAATAGTGCTCATTATTTCTCACAGATTATGAGTGTTCATGGTGTTAACGCTGACTTGCACTGCTTAGAGTTTGGCCGTTAAAACTGTACACATACTATTCAGAATAAATATATGATATGCAGTAATTACCTTTTCTAAAAATAGGGTGGCCAACCAGTTCACCAAATGCTACCGAATCTTCTGAAACTTGGCTCAAGCTGCAGAGATCTACAAGTTACTCATCAAAACTGACTTTTGGATGCGTTAGTCACTGCAACTTGAAATGAGCCAAAATACAGGCATATAATGTTATAATGGTGTTTTTATATAATTTAGACATGCAAAACGTGCATGTTTCACCTCATTATTTGGTGTTTTAATAATGCAGCTGCATATACTGTATATGGTCTTGTTTCCATGTCTTTCATTTTGTAATTTGATTCATGAAGTTGGTCTTGCCCTCTTGTATTCCCTGGTGAGTCTACCTTGTTAATGCCAAGTCAGGTCTGTTCATGTCAAGTCTGTTCGATTCAGCTCTGTTTGAGTCAGGTCAAGTCTTTGTATCATCACTATGCTCGCCCCAGTCAACATTTGTTATAATACACCCCTTCAATGCATGATAAAATAAACAAACTAGCGAATAAGTTATTTGACCCAGTTTATTGAAAGAACCAGTTTGTGAAAACGTATTTGATTGGACGTATTCTATGGAATACAGCTAATAATGTACAGTTTCTTGCATAGCCTGCTCATTGTACTTATGTTACGGGCATGATTGTACTAGCTTGACAAAGGAGTAACCAAAGATTCCTGTAATTCAATATATATATATATATATATATATATATATATATATATATATATATATATATATATATATATATATATATATATATATATATATATATATATATATATATATATATATATATATATATATATATGTGGCTTCAACACAAAGACAGGTAAACAGAATGCATGTAAAGTCATAGAAAGAATTTGGGAAAACGAAGACACCTGGGGAACACGACTGGGAACAAATTATTTCTTAAACGGGCGCTCTGGAGGAGAGGTCTCTGGCATGTGGTCTGCAGACACTTTCTAGGAGCAGGCTCTGGTGTGAGCTCTGGAGGACCAGGCTCTCCTGGCCGTGACTGCAAAGTGGGATCTGCAGGAAATGGGAATGATTCTCCTGGCCATGGCTGCGGAGCGGGATCCGCAGGGAACAAGAACGGGAATGACTGTCCTGGCCGTGACTGCGGAACGGGATCCAGGTAGATGGTCTCTCTCCAACTTAGTCCCGTGGTGTCTGGGAGGTCAACTGGCCCCAAGCCGAAACTGATGGATGAGGACCGTATCATCCAAAGTGGTCTCCTCAGCCAGTTGACAGAACTGGCTGGTGAAGGAGTAGAAGAGAAGGTCCCTCTGGGCGAGAGCGAGGAAATAAGCAGCGAACTCCATCGTTTCTTTCTCAGATTCTGTTACGGGATGTGGTTGTAGTAAGTAGCGATCAACTAAGAAGTAAACAAAGATTCTTCAATGCTAAAATATACGGTTTCAATACACTTATCCTTTAAAATAACATTAATCCTAAGACTAAGAACAAAGGTAAGCAGAATGCATATAAAGCCATAGAAATGTTCAGGGAAAACTAAGGCACCTGGGGAACATGACTGGGAACAAATTAACTAATAATGACAGGAGGACAGGAACAACCAAATAAGGACAAACAGGAACATGGGGAATGGAAACAAGCGAAAGGCCATGACCACGAGTATTTTTTTTATGTTGCTGTATATGCTTTCGGTCATATACATTTACATTTGAAAGGGGAAAAAAACACCAATATCTTGGCCTGCTTGAGTAAATTAACAGCAAATTTTCAAGCTAGTATTCAATTCTCTTGCCCAAATGGTGCAGGGCAAGGTACACAGCAAAGTTTAATACAAAGGTTAAAGATTTTAATCCCTGAATCTAAATATGAGCAATAATAATTGTGCTACATGCCTTGGCAAACACAACTAATAAGTGTAAATAAGCTCTTTTGTTCATGACTTGAGGCAATGATGTTTTACTAGGTCAAATGTCATTCAGTAAATGCTTTTTTATCCAAATTCACAGCAATACACTAATTGTGAGAACAGTGGTTTGATTTGTGAGACCTGCGGTAATATACCCTCCTCAAGGTTAAAAGTAGAAGTCACAAGGAGTGTTTAAGTAATTCTCATGGGCTGCAGCCTTGAACCTTTGCCCTCCACATCAACAGGTCAGATTGGTAAACATCAGGCTGGCCTCATCACATCCATCTAATCAAACATTGATATTTGCCTTCAACAGCAATGCATGCAAATGGAAATGCATGTGCAGAGGCGGACAGTAGTGAAATACTTTTACTTGTGTATTGCACTTAAGTACACTTTTTGAGTATCTTTACATTACTTGAGTATTATTTGTTTTGGAAACTTAGGACTACACTACATTTCTTCACTACATTTGAAAAAAGACAAATATTGTACTTTTCACTCCACTTTGAACCCTGAGCGGTTGCAAATGTGATATACACAAAATTTAGTAAAAGAAAATGTTTTATTTCTTTGAGGTTTTAACATTCTAAAAGCTTATTCCATAGATACTAGAAGCTAGTCAGTGTATTCAGTACTGTAAGTATAATTGTAAGTTGCTTAAGAGGCATAAGGTATTGCAAGTACTACATACAACTAAAATAATACAAAATAATACACACACACACACACACACCCGATTGCACCCTCACCTGCATTCAATCTCTGACACATAAATAGCTGAGAAACCCTCTGTTCCACATCGAGAATTGTACAGCACTTATCACTGTTTAGTCGATAGCTACTCTACCTAGCCATTTCTAGTTCCATAGGTTTTCTTGTTTGATTTCCAGTGTTCTGACCCTTGCCTGATTCTCTTGGATTTCCTATATTTCTGTTGTTTTGGACCCTGCTTGCCTGTTTGGATTATCCCTCTTGAACCTGGATTACTTCTCTTTGTATTTGCCCTCTTGGATTAAGCTTGCCTTGAACTGACCCTTACTTGCTTTCTATTGAAATTTATATGTCACGTCTTCAAATACATTTGTAACAGAGTTTCAATTTAGTACATTTAAGATCTGTTGTCTTGAAATGTAATATAAAATTTTCATTTCATCATTAGACCGTGTCATGATTTATAACATGCAAATAAGATGCAATTAGAAAATGATAGATTTCTTTACACCTAGACTGCATGTGATCACATGCACATCGCTATTTATTTATTGGTCACACTTTATATTAGGTGGCCTTAACTACTATGTACTTGCACCAAAAACTAAGTACAATATACTTATTTTGTTCATTTTGCATTTTTTTATTTATTTTTTTTTTTTTTTACAAATCTCATGAATTGACCTTGTACTGACTGAGGTTTGATTATCAAATACAATTTGTTTTGACATTAACACTTTAATTAACATACCTGCAGATTTACAAGGGTCTGCAGGTATGTTCACGTTAACAAATAGTTCAATTATGTGCTTTAACGAGATTAGCATTTTTGCTTTCAAACGCAGTGGTTGAAATGTATTTCTGTGGCAATCAACACTGTGCCACAAATGCCATCAATAAAGATTGGAACTGAACTCTGGGGCATCCGGGTCTTTGTAAAATCTAATGTGGATGAAAATGTCTGACTATACTTAATGTAATTGCGTTAACATAAAACCTGTTCGTCATTTGAATGCTACGTCACGTAACATTCAGTATTTACCTTAGGTTGAAGCCCATCCATCATGCGTAAGTGTTAATGGAAACGCTCTGGCTATTATTCCACAAACTGTCTGGCTGCAAAATGAGATTAAATTACGAGACAATCTGTAATTGTGAGACATTCTGCCTAGTGACCAGTGCAAACACCCATGGAAATGCCTAATGTCACTTGTCATGTTTGTCTGGTATGGCATATTCTGTGCATGCATTAATCAAGTGCATCCTGCATAAATCATTTATGATGTAATGGGACTGTTGTGTTGGCTGATGTCTTTCCTGTCCCCTTCTCCTTAAAATAACAACAGCGTGGTCACAAGAGGCACCTTCAGCCCAATCTGTGTGCATCTGCCTGCCACATTTTAGCTAAAACATGATGAAGTATTAATGATATTTTCCTCGTAGTGCGCCGCCAGCCAGGTCTGCGGTTGACATCTGTCTGACAAAACTCAAGGAGGCCATAGCCAAATCTCCACAGCCTTGAAGAATCACTTTTCCTAAGGGGACACACTCAGGAGCATTCTGGCTGGATACAACCATTCCCCCTCCTTTCCAACTCCTCATGTTCCTTCATATGTCAAGCTGAGGAAAGTACTTGGGGCTATTTTGGAACTGATTACTTTAATTGGCAATAAACTGCAATTATTTTGTGCAGCTGGAAAATGAATGGCATACTAACAAACAAGAAAATAGAAATCTAACCTTTTGACAGTCTACACCAAAACCAATTTTTAATGGAAATGCAATCAGAAATCTTAAAGACTCCATGAAAACTACTTAACAAGAGCCATTTTCTGTCTTTTGTCAATGCGTTTCATATTGGAACAGGAAGTTGGTTCTTAAAAATCTACTTCCTACTTACCATACTTGGTGGAAAGTGGCATTAGTGGAAGGGATAATCTTATTCTAGAAAGCATTTGCTTAAATAAATATATGTGAGTGCAAGATGAAACATAAATAATTTTAATCCGTTTGCTCATTTTAATCCAGGCTGTAATTTAATATTAAATGTGCATCTCAGCACATCTAAAGAAATAGTTCATCCAAATGAATAAATTGCGGAAAATGTCCTCACCCTCAGGTTATGCAAGATGTAAATGAGATTGTTTCAGGTTCTAAGAAATGTAGTGTTAAATCGCATAGTCACAAATGGATCAGTGCAGTGTAAACAGCTGATTAAAAACAACACAGTAATCCGCGCCACTCCAGTCCATCAAGTCTTTTCAAGTGAAAAGCGGCAAGTTTAAACCATTTTAACTTTAAATCATTGTTTCTGGCCAAAATACAAATCTATATACAATAAATACAAAGCTATAATCAGCTATAATAGTGTAAAAGAAATTAACCACAATAAAAATGTTTGTTGCACCAAATTTTAGCTATCTTAAGCTTCTTATTGTTGTGTATTTTGAGCACCAACAACAAAACAAACCCTATTCTTGTAAATCATTGTTGGAATGTTTTTATTACTCATGTGAGATGAAAACTGTGCCATAAAATGTGTTTTAATTACAACCTGGTCTCATAAAAATATGTACCTCTGTGCACTTTTTGCGCAACACAGTTTCGCAGCAGCTTAAAAGAGAAATGTCCACTGAGTGGCGCTTAAACACATGTTCAATATGTGAACCCTGGCACATTTTGTTAGGGTGATACAGGTATGTATTGGAGCGGTTCATCATTTAAATATCCATGGACTGAAAGTTCCCTATCTGTCATTCATTACACGATAGAGCACTAAAGTCTCGGTTACGTATGTAACCCTCGTTCCCAGAAGTAGGGTCTTGCTTGGAGCCCTGATTCACTCTGATTATGAGAAAACACCAATGAAATTTGGCAAGTGGTTAGCGCATCCTGAGCCACTCCCCATCAGACAGGTATAATAGGAGCAACCACTCATCAGATTTTTGCTGTATAGCCGAGTATTTGCATGGTTGCTTTCACAATTCATGTTTGTGGATATAAAGAGAGAAGCTGTACATGTGGTGTTACAACAACGTGTCCCTGTTCAGCGATTCCTCTGGGTGTTTTTTAAATATGCTGTTCCAATCGTGCTCTTGGTTGCGGTCGTTTCCTACCCTGTCACCAGCTACAGTCATTGTCTTTAGTGTCAGGGCATCCAGCATGCTAATGCTGCATTCATGGATAGTTTATGTGTTTGTTATAATTGTGTAACCATGGCAGCGCTGCGATCATGTCTCTCTCTTGCAACCACGCTCTGCCCCGGTTCTTTTCTATTCTCGTAGGTGCATATAGGAGCTGATGAGATTGTGGATGACCCTTTTTCAGCTAAAAGCTGCTTGTCTGCTTCCCCCATCCTCACTACCCTCGATAGTGGGGTTGCTAGGGGTACGTTGACCAGATGGAGAGTGCATGCAAGACACTGCTACTTGAAGGAATAGTCCTCATCTCCTGTCCAGGGCCAAAGCTTGCAGTCCTGTGGGCCAAGTTGCCTCTGCCCTGCACGTCTGGCTGTCCTGCAATACTGAACCGCGTCACTAAAGTCCATGAGGGTAGTACCAACCCGAGGTGGATGTAGGAACTGTGTTTGTCAACTGACACCACACTTGTTCTTATTTACTCTTTTAGGCCAAGGGTGCCATCTATGGCACAGCCTGGTTGGGGTGAGGAACATCGAAAAAGTTTGTTTTTTGGCACCCCCATCTCCCAGGATGTGCTATTCAAGTTCTCGGCAGTACAGTGGCAGATTCTCCTCTGTGGGACATGCCTCAGCCTGCCCTTCACTGAGGGTGCCTTCCCATGGCTGCTCCACTCTGTGCTGAGACCCGATCAAGGCCAGGATGTTGAGCTCCCCACAGATCTCGGAGTGGCTGACAGCCTATAGCCAGCCCTCTAGGAAGACGATGAAGCAGGCCTGAGATGGGGCCTCTATGGGAGGTGGTAAGGACAGCACCACTCCTGGGTGGAGAATCCTAGGTTTGTTTTTGTTCCGCCACAGGCTCAAGGGCTTGTGGTACCAATATTTTTAAAAAAAGAGCAGTTTCCTTGTCCTTGTCAGTGCTTGTGGCATGACAGTGAGGGGTTCAATGGCCAAGAAACAACGGAAAGGAGACGCAACGCCTCTCTGTTTGTTATCCCAGTTCCTCCAGGGACCAGGGCAAGTCTGGATGTGATGCCTTCTGTTCCATTCAGTTTCACTACCCATTGCTGCACACCTTCAGGCAGGTCGGTGACACTGATGGTGCTAATTGGGCTGAGGTTGGGTGCGTGGCTAACACTACTCAAACCCATTACAATGTCTCATCCGGATTCAGTTAAATTTTCCCGGCAGCCTCCCAAATTCAGTGGCATTCTTGAGACTTGGTGGCAGTCTGCTACCAGTCTGTCTTGCGCAAGGAGGATGCGATTAAGCCGGTCCCTTAAGCCGAGATGGAGTCAGGGATTTACAGCCCTTACTTCATTGTGCCCAAGAAAGGAGGTGGCCTTTGACCAATCCTGGACAACCCGCATAGATTGATTCTGAGTTGATCCTCGCAGGCACCAAGGTGAGCAAATTTGCTCTGGGGCGTTCGGAAGGTTATGACCTTGCATAGCATTTGTCTGACACACTGTTTCCTGCCAAGCATTTGTAGTCCTGTTGGTTGTGACAGGGTTCAGGTTGTGGTGTTTTCCATGTACCCCCCCATAACTCGTAGTGACCGAATGTCTCGGTTACGTGTGTAACCCTCGTTCTCTGATGGAGGGAATGGAGACAATGTCCCCTTGCCACAACCTCAAACCATCTCTGGGGGGTCAGTGGGGGCCTTTCGGCAGTTAATGCACCTGTCACCTATTATACACGTCTGACGAGGAGTGGCTCGGGATGCACTAACCACTTGCCGAATTTCATTGGTATTTTCTCTCAGTCAGAGCGAATCAGGGCTCCAAGCAAGACCCTAGTCTGGGAACGAAGGTTACATACATAACCGAGACATTAGTGCTCTATCACTATTAGTGCAATTTACACCAAACTCAACAGTCATGCTGGACCACACAATAGATGGCAGTGCAGCGTCTAATACCATTGTGGTATCATATTTAAAGTCCACAAAGAGCTGCGATGCTATTAAAAAGGACTTTACAGTGACATGCTTTACAGTTATGTGTCACATCCCTTCTTGCTTCTTGTGTGGATATTATGACGTTCCCCAGTCATTAAAGATGAGAGCTGAGAGGATAAACTTTGCGTAGACAAGGTTAATAAGCAACTGTATCACACTGGTCTCATTTCAATATTTAGTTGAGCTAAAGCTTAAAAGAATACAAAATGCATAAAATACATCAGCTTCCTTAAATGTTTTTTTTCATCTATGACATATATTTTAAAGATCAACTGATGAATTCATGGGATTTCATAAAGCCTATTTCTGTGGTTTCAAGTAATTAAATTTGTTGCTTTTAAAGTATCACATAATGAATAGCATCAGTTTTCCTGTATCTCAGATAATTGAAATGCCAAAGAAAATGGAGCTGACAGACTGAATGACTGACTGACTGGCTGAGTGGGTATCGGGTGAATGTCTTTCGACGGTTACACCAGACAGGAGTAATGAAATTGTACAAGGACAGATTTTTTCATTCATAGACTCAGTAGCATTACCAGCTAATGCATTCATATTTTACTCTTTATGTGATGACATTGCTCTCTACAAAATACCTTACACTGCTTAGTCCAACCATTCTGTGCCTATATAGAGCTAAAATACACATAACTTTTTAAAATGTAGTAAAAGTAGTTATTAGTAAATATACACAAATATGTACAGAGCTTTTATGCTTATTTTAATGTAATTAGCAACCTTCGTACTAGGAACCAGAACCGCAAAACCAAATCAGCAGGACCATACGTTAATTCTGAGCCTTTTCAATTACACAAATTTTTTTTTTATACAAAACACAATACACAATTATCAATTATTAAGATTTGAGGCAGTTTAGTGTGTGCAGTTGTTGGATTTATGCGGAAAAAAAAAAAAAAAAAATATATAATATAAATATATATATATATATATATATATATATATATATATATATATATATATATATATATATATATATATATATATATATGTACATAAAATACCTATGATTAATTCTTATGATATTTATGACATATAATGTTACCAAAAAATTTAGAAAATTAATTCTTGGTAAAAAAAAAAAAAAGGAACAAGCATATTTTCCACATTTTCTTTAATAATTAATACATTAAAGGGTTACACGAGTTGTAAAATATAGAACCTTTTCTACCAAAGCACCACTGAATAAATCTGTAAAGAATTCTACGACAAACTGTGGCTGATAAGTCCGGTAGGTGATATAGTCTAACCCTGGATAATGACCAGACATGTCCAGAGTGGACAGCGTGAGATGTGCGAGAGCAGATAGACAGTCAGAGAGACACAGGACGGCGAAGTGTGGCAGATGAAACTTGTATTCCATCATCTGTAGCTGACAGAAGCCGTCAGACTCTCTCTCTCATTTACCTTCTTTCTTCTTTTTTTTTTTTTTTTTTGTGTGTGAGTATGTAATATTGTGGGTGAGTGTGAGCTGGTGTGTGTGTGTGCGGAGTAGAGATTTGCTGGCACTGAGACCTTGGACAGAGGAGTAATTGATTTAGAGAATGTTAAAATCAATTGGCAGACAGCTGGGGTCTGGGAGATTAGAAGTGAAGTATAGGTGGAGTGGAGAGCAGGAGACAGCCCCAGAGCAAACAGTAATCTTGGCATTATAGACCAGGGGGAGATGTACCTGTTTTCTCTTATTTCACTTTCATTCTCTCTCTCTCTCTCTTTCTCTTTCTCTGCTGTTGGTGACAGTCCATAGTCTCCTACACCAACCTTGTCTCTGTCACAGCACCTCTCAGCAGCTTTGTGCCTCGGAGGGAAAAACTGAATTTGTTGAGACTGCAAAATACCCAGTTGAATAAAATGTGATCAAGTAAGGTGTATTTTCATGCGACCTTTGACCTTTTTATTTCTACAAATAAATCAGTCTTTATGCTACGTTCCATTCATCTCTGAAATCGATATTAAACATCCTGTGCGTACGTTCTTCTTTAGAAAAACATTCTATCTAACATTCTATAGCTTCTATACTTCTAAACTATACTATACTTCTATATCCATACTTTAGCAAGAACCATTCCTATATATGCAATTAACTGCATTTTCCGGCCGAAATGAACACTAGAGGCAATAAACACCAACAATCTTCATTCCTTTTCACAAAAACTATTTTACAGTGCAAATTACTAATTAATAAATAAATACAAAAATATTTTTAGATAGTTCCTTTTTCAGTACTATGTTAAAACCTCATAAAACACACGAGCACAGTGCATGATTACATTTCCTTGTTTGCATTACAGTAAGCAGTTTTATATATATGACTTTTCTGGAGTGGTAAACTTGCTTGGTAGCCCACCCGGTGCAGCAGTTATGACCTGTAAAAAGCAAAGTATATGGCATGGTTGTTTTTATCCTTAATGGTATTTATCATAAGCATTAGCCTTTTAGCCCCATTCACCAAATATTTCAACCAGTGCAATAAAATGCTTCTGGATTTGTGTTTATCGGTTTTGGATAAAACTGAATGTGCTTTTTGTGCAACTGACTGGACATTCTACTTTGAATGTGATGCAAATATCAAGGCTCACCTTAATAGCTGCTCATAGGCTATTTATTGTGGACTCATAAAAGCAACAAGACATTTTACATTTCTGATTATGGAATGTATATATAACACAAAGAAACATTGAATTGACTTTAAAGTCATGGACAGGGTAATTAAATCTCTTTAGCAAATCTATACAGACACATGTGTTTAAAACGTGGTAAATTACTCTCTTTTTTGATAATCATACACCTGCAGAATAAATGCGCTGTAAGGCATTTTTATCCTTTACAGTTTAGTTGCTAGGAGATGATTATACTGTCAACGAACACCTGCAAGCTAATGTTAGCATTGACATTTTGCTTTCCTTATGTCATCGTCTGAGTATTGAGCAATTAAATAGCTTTATAGGCATATCAAGTTGAAATATCTCACAGCTGACATTGAATGAAAAGCACCATTAACCGTGCAAGATACTGCAAAAATGTTTTTCGAACTTTTCTGTCCGGTAAAAAGATCTAAACAACCCTCAGAGCAACATAAATTCCCTGCAGAACCAAACTTTTTGTGTTCAATAATGCAGCATGTATTGAATTTTCTTTTTGCTTTCCAGTAAAATTACGAAAATTATTTGCTGCATGCAATAAAAACCACAGAGTTTAGCCTTTCAAGTACTGCCCACGATGACATAGGCCACTTAATTTAATGAAAAAACCAAGACTGCGTTCAAAGGTTATTTGTTTAATTGTTTTCAGCCCGATAGAACAACTTGAAGATATCCGAACCTTTGTCCCTCTGCTGGAATATATCAAGTCTGTTGTCCGATAGATTGAATTAAATCAGCAGAGTAAATCTGTCAGTGTAATGGTAGAGAAACCGGCTTCGGAAGAGAACTCAGGCTGAAGATATACAGCAACAAGAAGGAGGACGTCAAAGAGTGCAGAGTGCAGAGTGCACCATTTACGACAAATTAGTTACATGAGTGCAGAACTTTGCATACTTTACCTTAAGCTCCTTAAAACAAGTTTGAAGCAATATAGAAACCGTTTCCACTACTAATCTGTCCCTAATAATGAATAATGAATATTATTATGATATATATATATATATATATATATATATATATATATATATATATATATATATATATATATGTGTGTGTGTGTGTGTGGATAGTTAGGATAGCACTGCAGCACTGGCCCTCATGTAAATGGCTTTAAGGTAGCTGAATCAGTGTTTCCATTTGGGAAAAGGTTATTGCAGTAGAAAGAATGTGTTCGTATAGTAGGTCTTGACTTTCACAGGTATTACAGAATCATGGTAGTCTGTATCTTTTACTGTTTGTTTACTAAAACACTTCAAATCAAAACAGCTGAAATTATTTAGCAGCATGGAAAACAAATGCCATAAAAAAAAAAAAAAAGATGACAAAAAGTCGATGGTGAGAAAAGCTAAAATCCAAAAAAAGATTTTAAGAAAGACGTTATTCCAATTCTTCAATTTGTGTTGTTTTGTAGTTTTGTTGGCCTTATTACTCATCTCAATAATGGGGGGGGTAATAAAGTCTTCAAATGTTTCATCAGAAATGCATGTGCACATCGATGGAGCGTTTTTTTTTTGTCAGATTACAAATTCTGAGAATCTTCAGCTGTACTTTACTGAACTTTGAAGGAATCTTGAATTAAAGATTTGAAAACAAGCTTCTGAAAGTTCCCATCCCTTACAAATAGACATGATGAAAATGACAATACTGTCAGGGTAGGCTTTACTATGTCTTATGGGACCTCGCTCTCATTTCGCAAGACAGAAGATGTTTGCAAATCCATGCAGCTTCTTCAAGACGTCATAGTGTGTATGCACTGTAATAAAAGCTACACAAATGGTAATTCGATTCTACATTTAGTGTACGTATTCTCTGTTCCACACTGATAGCACTCAACCATTGGTAATCTGTATGCTAAATGGGTCTAAGAACATAACGGTTCGAGAGAACAGTTGCAGTTGAAGAAGGTTTAATATATGCTAATACAACGGCTTAGCGGTATGCTCCACTATACCATTACTTTCTGGAACAGAGAGGATAAACTTTTACGCTTTGTAGGGCTAGGACTGGCCAATAACTCTATGAGACAGCCTCAAGACCCGGTAAAACAATTGGCCACCTTTTATTGGATGTTTGGTTGTGCTTTATATTACAGGTTGGTGGCAGATTTTTTTGGGCTTGGCATTGATTACAGTGGACCACTTTTGCACAACAAAAACCCACCTTTACCTATATTTTCCAAAGGTGTACCTAAACATGTAGTTTACTGCAGCTACAAATTAATCTTTAAAGCATTAATCTTTGTGTTCCACTCACCAGATATTAATTTTCAAACTGTTGTGACACATAGCACCACTCACTGGACAAGGCCCAAGTTTTGCAAAACATACAACAAGCAACATAATATATAGAAAGGTGCACTTTTTTCTTTCTTCGTACACATGATAGCTTTTATTATAGTTTACATTGCTGTTATGTTTTTTTTTTGTCCAGCATATTTAATGTTTGGTACCCATGGAGTGCAAGACTGTTCCCATAACAACTACACTTTTTGTTTCAGCACTGTAAGAGTTAGTAAGATGCATAAAGTGACAAATGACAATCCCAGCCATCTATGAAATTACTTTATTATGGAGGAAAAAAAAAACAAAACTGCCCAATGATGTCCAAGTACTGCAGGACCATATGACTGGCAAATAAATGGCTACTTAGGGTACTCCTGAACATAGACAGCTTCACGCTGAATAGTTACCCCAACGGAGCACTGAAGAATAATGAACATGGTGCAGTTAGTGGCTGAGTGAGTTGAGCATTGAGCAGTGAAGCACAGGAAGAGCTCACTTGCACTATAAGGATATCTTCATAAACCTCATTAAAGTAGGCTGATCATTCTATACCATATGTAAATGTAATGTATGACATATATCAAGAAAGATGTTTATATACCTACAGTATAAGGCAATATTATAATCACATACAATCATATATACATACATATTCTGGCTATACATAATCAACAGGCTTCATATGAGTGAGTCATTGAATCATTCATTCAGTTGAATTGCTTAAAACTCTCAATCATTTTGGAATTAAATGCTACTATCGATAATCGCAGTATTTCTGCTGTGTTTGTTTCTGATTGCCGATGACAGTAGCTCCAAAGTAACTGGCAGAAGGTAAATGGCAACTATAGTAAACGTATAAAAGCAATTCCACACAATGGCGCTTCTACCCATTCCTCCAGTAATCCAACGATCCTGATGTAAGAGCTTTTATAGCAAATTGTCGATTGTTGATCAACTTAGGCCCGCTGAGAATATTTTAAAAATAAAGCATACGACTGAAGTCCCATTTGTAAATTCTTACCCATCTGTTGTGACGGTTACTCAAATTAATCAGCGTGTATCATGAGGCCAGTCTTCACTGGATGTCTCAAGGGTTTGTTAATGCTGAGATTGAAGCAGAATCCGTTACAACTCCACAGAGAGGCAGATCACGCCACGGGGTGACGAGAAATGGTAAAACTAAGAAAAATCTGCTTTACTGCAACCTGTTTATGCGTATTAACTGTTATTTACACATTGTTTATCTCATGTGACCATCCTGATGTTTCATTGGTGGATTACAATATTTGATTTCATGTAGCTATAATGAAGGTGAATACGATATTCGAACAACTTAACGAGTGCTTGAGAAAATATGAGGTTATCTGTAATGCAGCACAAAATTTTTACTCAGATTTTTGTAGGCATTCTGTAGATTTTAGGCAGCGTGAATTGGCAGATTGTAGCGTATGATAGGTAAACGTAATTATTTATTAAGTTACTTTAGACAATAATTCCATCTAATTGTTGGTTATCAAAGATGTTTGATATTTAATAAAAAAGAAAATACAGCAGGCATCCAGTCTTCAGCATTACATGGTACTTCACAGATAATTCTTATACGCTTAAATGCTGCTTTTTTTCATTCTGTACGTATGTTCATGACTTACATTGAAAAGGGCATAATAAATGAGCTTTGTAATGCAGCAAAACTCCACTACCCATCACCCCCCGTTTTGATTTGGCGAAGTGCTTTAAATTTACGCAACCTCTAAAAGTTTTATCAAAGCATTCCATTTTGCAGAAACATTTGTTCAGATAGAGTGATCATGTTAGGATGTCACACAGCACGCTATAAATTTGTGCTGCTTGTCTCCTCAATGTGTGAGGATGAGTCAGAGCCGAACGCTTCTGAAGATTTGACACAGCACATCTGAACCCATGAAGCTGATGCCCCTCGGAATCTGTTAGCGTCAAAGGGAATTCTTGTACCGTAATCTCTTCCGCTCTTTTCCATATTTTATTGCAGCGTGAAGAATGCAGCAATGAAAACGGGACAAAAGCCATCACTCTTCTGTGCAAGATATCAAAAGGTCAGGCCTGAGGATTTAACTTGTTATCTGGTGGGAATTATGGATTCAGTTCAGTAATAAGAGATATCACAGGTACGGCGTCTGTGAATATGTGTTATGCTGATGGATGTTGGCCTTTTAGATTGAAAAGATTCATCTATCTATCCATCAAGCAATAATAAAATGCAATGAGACAGCATAGTATTAAATAAGGTCTTTCGGCACATCTCTACTTCAGCAATGAAATAATAATTTTGGGGCTAGTTATCAAAAATATCCTTGTGACAACAAGCTCCAATTTCATCTATATTGCTTATATATGCTACCATACTACCATTACATCATTTCAAATTTATTCCTGTGACGCAAAGCTGCATTTTCAGCATCATTTTCAGTGTCACGTATCTTTTAGAAGTCATTCAAACGTGCTTATTTTCATATTAAACATTTCTGATTATAATCAGTGTTAAAAATAGATGTGCTGCTTCATAATGTTGCGGAAACTGTGATTTAATTTAATTTAATTTAATTTACTTGTCAGGATTCTTTTACGAATAGAAATGTTTACTGATTGATTTTCGCAAAGTTGACATAAAATGAAATATATAAAAACTGATATCAAAGTTTTGGACAGTAGTGAGTTTATGCAGTCTGTACTGTATGCTTATTAATTTATTAAATCTCGATAAACACTTGAGCACAATAAAGCCACACTATACATATTAAAAGGAGCAGTTAAAGTGAAGGTATATATGAAATCATGTTGTCAGGACAGGGGTATTTATCATCATTATTATTATACTTTTTTCAGTACTCAGTGCAAACGGTATTAAAAAACAACAGCATCTTAATAAATAATACATAAAAAAAAGCTAATATTCCATGATAACTATTCACTTGAGTCAAAAGTGTGACAACTAGCACCAGCCTCCACTTTATTCAGAACAGGGTGATTTTGTATTCATGTTATTCACATCTGTTTAAATGTACATCGAATCAAATAGACTGTGATTTCCAGAAAAGCACTGTAATTTTCATTTGCTGCATCGTCATACGAGCGTGACAACGTACGCCACACAAGCGTACGGGGCGTAACATCATGCAAATGGCTTTGACTGTTGAGAGATTTCGCCTGTGTGTTTTTACATGTGCATCAGCCCTCCAGATTTGCTGGGATTGTGGTTTTGCATTTCCTCAGCGGGATGCTGAGAGCGCGCATGCATGCGTTCCCCTGCAGTCAGGGCTTGCGCAGAGACGTTCGGGCCGGGCTCGGGGATCCGGGCTGTGTGTGCACTGATCCAGAAGATGTCGAGATCACATCACGCAGAGAGCCCTGCTCCCCAGCCCTGCTTACAGCTCCCAGCCGCAAGCTAAACGTTTGGCAGATACGTGCGGTTTATGGTTGTCAGATTGCGTCCCACATGCACAGATATGTAAATCAGACTGACAAATAACTCAAGCCCTGGTTAGAGAGGAGAGGGCATTTGCACTCAGAGTCTAGGCTAATGTAGGGAATGAAGTGAGAATTTATTCAAGTCAAAAAAGGCATCGCTGCTTGACAGGATGGTGCCAAAACCATTCCTCTTTTTGTCTCTGAAGAAAATGCGATGCCACGGGGCAATGATGACTTTAATAAAACATTCATGCTGCACAGAAATCCAGCTGCATAAACTGCTAAACTTGAGATGACAAATGATAAAATTACATAGGAGAACCTTTACTCTGAGCGTGTGATTATTTGAGAGACATTGCAGATGTAGAGGAGCTTCGTTTAGTGCTATGGCAGCTATAGAGACCGCAAATGCATTTGTGTGTATAAATTTAGCATATTAATTCTTTAATTTTAATAATTCATTCTCAAGTTTTAGCTCAAGGATGATCCCAAAACAACATTACGGTATGTTACCGCTTTCACATAAAACCATCAGATCCTAAAGAAGAAGGTCATTAATTCTAAAGAAGGTCATTACATCGACTCTGTGACACAAATTATTTGGAATTTGATCATTTGAGATCAGATACATTCTGTGATACATTTAATAGACTGGATCCATCCAGTAGATTCAGTTTGTTGTATTGCTGTTGTTTTACAGAAACAATAGGCCTACAGACCCAGCTAACAAGCTAACAGCATGTTTTGCTTATATTCACATTAAACTGAACATTCAATTTTTTCAGGCAAATGCTAAAGATACATTCCATTTACAGCCATTTACATTTTGTAAAAGTTTATTTTCAGGTCCAGCATTTCAAAATGACGTTATTATGTGAACCAAAATTGCACCGAGTTAAGCTCCAACCCAAATGAATACACCTGAACCAGCTAATCAGTGTCTAAGTAGGAATAATACTACAGTGGAGATCAAAATTAGAGAACAACCTATAATTTCTTACATTTCAAGGTCACTGCTCAGTTCTGTTTGAAGTTATCCTAACAGGAATAGAAGGGCAGTGTTTTAAGCATATTTCAAAAATTGATAATAATCTGAAGCACAGTATAAAAACTTTTAATTAGATTTGAAAATGAACACTGATGACAATTCACGAACACTTACGAGCCTCTAATTTATTGGTGTTAATATGGAACCTGGTGTTAATTTCTTTTATTATACGACAGACTCATTTTATTTGACAGTATTCCTCACATTTATACTGAGACTGCTAGCTGGCGTGCCGCTCTACGGTAAGAATAAAGCCATAGGAGGTTTGTATGGAGGCAAGTATGACCCTTTTGACCATTGCAAGAGAAGTTGCTTATTCCAAATCTATGATTTCTCGAAAATTGCAGCTTTACAATGACACTAATTCAGTCAAGCCTCCCCAAAAATCTGGTCGAGTCTCTGGATGAGGAATCGGTTCAGCGCCGCAGCTGGAATTGCGTGAGGATCTGCCTCGGGACATTTAAGGGAGGTCGGACTGAAAGTACACTTTTCGTTGACCAAACTGTGGTGGAGGCTGGAAAAAGACAAGACAACACCAGCGCAGTGTGAGAAATCGGTGATATCCTGCGTCAAACAGGTTTGCTGAATTCATTCAAAGCGAGCTCCTCTACACTTACGACAAATTTCTGAAACATCCGACACTTTCTTTGTGCTACAGTGGTTGCTGTTCTCTAATTCTGTCCATAAAATAAAGGGTTTTAATTGAAATGCCTTGGTTGTTTTATAAAAACAGTATAATATAACAGTGGCATACCCACAGCTAATATTCCTTTAAACTTTGAGCAATGAAGATTAGTAATATTAAACAGTTTAAGATATATATATATAGCATTAATTATTTTGCTAATTTTCCATTGATGTCCTATTTGATATCAACTTAGATTTTAAGCATCATACTGTAAAACTTGTCACATTCGTCGCTGGTTAAGGTTGTGGTTAAAGGTCGGATTGTTGCAGGGCGCCAAATAAACACTGACAGAATGAGAGTTACTAGACATGACCCAAACTTTCTCACTTGCGCCCACACGGCAAAAATTACATATTTGAGACTCAGATTCATATTTTAACTTTGTGGTACCAGAAGGCATAAAATATTTGCTTTGTCCTAAAAAAATTGACAAATGTCCAAAAAATCTGGCAATAGCGTGTGTGTTGTTTTGTGCGCGCGCGTGTGTGTGTGTGTTTAATTTGTGATGATTATAAATAATAATAATAGCAATAAAATAAAATACATAACATAAAACTAAAGTAAAACTAAAATCTGTTTAGATGTTTAGATATAGATAGAAAGTAAACTGTAAACTGTAAAAAAACAAAACAAAACAGTCAGATGGTTATGTAAATACAGCTATAAGATATGAGTCATTTTGTATAATGGGTGCTGAGTGCTCGTACCATTTTGTACAGTGAGGAAGAGACAGCATAGGTCTGTTTTCAGCCTTGCTTTATTTAACTCTCTTGTTGCTGTCCGTTATACTGCATGAAATCCAAAAAAAGCTAAATATTATATTGGTTTCACGGCATACTGGATCCTCTGTAAACGTGAAATAACTGAAAGAGGCAATAAAAATGGTTATATTGCGCATAAATGAGAGTTTTTACACAGACATTCATCAAAGTCATTGTAACAGTCAAAGACTGAACGCATAGTTGCCTATCGAATTTGCTGATAACACAAGCATGTTTTAATTTAGCCTATAATTTGCCCTAGCATATGATTATGTTGATCCAAGAACAATGATATCTTGCCTAAGCAATTTTATAAATGTACTGCTACACAATGTGGAATAAGGGTACGACAAAGAGAAATAATCTACGAAGAACATCTATGTTTCGACCACCGACATTAAACTGAAAGCTTTAGATGTTTCATTAACATATAACACCACAAATAACATCTAGAATGGCAGCATTAAATTCCAAAAGATTTTAGGGTATCTTTCGTAAGATATATTATTGGCTTCCCAACAAAACAATGGTTGAAAACAATCATCAGTTAAGAACCTCAAAACTCGTAGTAGGTCTATCTTTAAAGGTTTATAGATGATTAAAAGTCAGTTTCCCTATGCATTTTTTAGTTCCTGTGCCCAACTATTGCTCTATAGGCTAAATTTAGTTAACATTAACATCACCTGGATGTATTAAAATCAGTATCTAACATTCAGACAAGACTGCAAAGGATGATTCATGGACTAGGCCAGTAGGTCCAGAAGCCTGCGACGTCCTGAAACCTGGAAACAAGCCACTGCAGATGCAAAATTTATAGACAATCATTTTTAATTTAGTTATGGAAAGTGTGGTTCTAAAGCTACATGTACATTTACTTATTCACAGTCCTCATACTGACATATTTCTACCTGGTCTCATGACATAAACGTACCTTGGTGCACGTCCTTGATTTTGTCTGAGTTTGACGTGTTCATATTTTTTCGACCCTCAAACAACATTTTTATCCACAAATTTAGCCTTGATCATATCTTTAAGCCTAAACCCAACCTTACCCATGAGTAAGATTTAATGATAGATGAATAATACTGCTGTACAAGCACCAAACACTAACTAAAAGCCTAAACTTCACAAACATTATAAACCGTTTCTTTAAATATGATTGGCTAATCATAATGTTGTTTTAGGGTCATCAAATATGTTGATGCATGAATGTCACACCTGGTGCATGAAACACGAAATATGTACCCATAAGTACATATAACTGCAGTTTCCAAAAGAAAATAAAGGGTATAGAGACAGTAAAACACCTTTGATACCACAAATTTACAGAGTTTCGATTATTAGATTTTTGACCTTTCTCTTTCAGTCTGCTGCGAAATTTTGTATGACTAGGCTGACATATTAACAACTTTCAGATTTTTAGGAATCTTTATTTCTGTGAACACAGAATTTCTGGAATTACTGGTTTAGTTAGTGGCTGATTCTAAAGCTCTATTGTGTGTGTGTTTGATGCACAAGAACCCATGAGGTATGTTCTCATATTCCATATGCTTGTTTACCATATCTGAGAGGAAATATTTACATCTCTTCAAGTGTATATCATGTTTTAATTGCAAAACCTGTCAATACAGCTATATCAGTATGTTTCAGAGTTTATCCAAATGTTCAAATACCTTTACTTTACAAGCTGCCGTAACAAAGCCCTCTCAACACTGTTTTGCAGCTTTGATGCTCATTGTCTCTTTTACAATGTTCTATAAACATTATTTATTTATTTTAACAGTAGCATTTTTGGAAAAGTAATTTCTATTTATTTGGAGAATGTAGGGCCTCTATAAAGGACCACAATGTGTCCTCGGTAGGAACGCCATCCATTAAAATGTGCCACTTACTAACAAAGGAAATTTGTCCTCTCGGCTCCTGACCTGACCAAGGTTGAGTAGCACTGATCTATGCTAACTATTGAGAAAGCACAGCGCTGAATCCAAATGAGTCCAATCGTAAAAAGCTACTCCCAAATGCATCTGATGTGAGATGCAACGCTGCCAAGTTTTAAAGATACCATTTGATTGTGACCTTTTTTACAACGTAGGCGGCGTAATAGTCTGCCTGATATTTTTTGATGTACTTTGCATGTACGCAAATATAGCGGTGATATACAAGCTCACTCGAGCAAATACTTTTTGCTAAATCGAACAGATCTTCCGAGTTGTACGAATGACCTACACCTAACCCCACCTCTAAATCTACCATCACTGGGGTTTTAGACAAATCTGAGGTCGTAGAAATTCGTACGAATTAGCCACCTCGTAAAATACGTACGAATTGTTCGTGAGACCGTGTTGATTGGTTCGTGTTGCGTTCCCAATTCCGCATTAAATCGCTCATAGCAGATACAGAGATGGAGAGGCATTTACTGCAAAACAAGATGGACTCCACAGTACTCACATACTAAATAATAAAACTCGCGAATTTTTCAAACTCCTTGTTTCACACGGGTGACAAGCGACATTAAGCTAAAGACACGTGACCGTGCAAACAAGCTCGGTGCGTAAACGCAGTTTCTACAACAAGAGAGATAAAAGACTACATTTCTTTTCTTAGAAGTGCATTCTTTCGAAAAGCTTCTAACCTGTCTTCAGGCATCAGAATTTCCTGTTTTGGCATTTCATTGTGTCCTGCGCCGAGCCAAAGTCTGGCGGGGACACATTGAGAAGGGTTGTCTCTGATGATAATAACAATGCTCAGGGGGTGGCAGCCCTTGTAGCACACCTTATCTTCAGTCTACCACGCACAAGAGTGTTGTTTTTTTTTTTTTCACACGCCTGGTGAAGCAATGTTAGGCAAATGTCAAGACAGCCGCTGTCAGCCTCGCGCATTTATTGTGTAGTATATTAGCAAAGCATTTGCGCGATTGCTCGGGTTTCCCGTAATCCACTGCAGGAGTGTGGGCCGACGGACCAGGATTTGGAGGGGATGACGTGCGGAAAGACCGGCTGATGGCGGCTGCCAGTGGACCTACTCACAAAGAATAAGACGGATTCGGTTGGCACGGAGCAGCGGCAAAGGTTCAAAAGCGCCCATCCCACCTTTCAGAGATGGAACTAAACGTGCTAAGCAAGCATCTTATCGCAATCCTCGAGCGCATTGTTGTGCTGTTCTTGTGTCCGCCTATGTGTGTGGCGCATTTAGTTGACTTTCCAAGCATGCGCCGCATCCAGACGGCTCATACAGTTCTCATTAAACTTTAACAAGAGAGGAAACGCAGCCGAAACCACATACATTTTCTCAAGTTTCATTCCACAAGAGGTCCAATCAATAATAAATGTGGTTTTGGTGGCATGAGGGAGGAGCCGAGGAGCAGCGGGATCAAAGGAGAAGCGTGTTGTGATTGCTTTGATTGTTGTGATTGCGTACAGTATCGCGCGTCTGGTCAGCATTTCTGAGTGGAGTGTGATTATTTATTATTTGTGAAATAAATGAGCGATATAGCCAGTCACAGGCATAACCGTTGATTTCTTGAAATCGCGCTTTACTGATTTTTTCACCATTATCCAATGCAGAAAAAGCACGTCTTAACCCATTTTGCAACTGTGTCAACTAGAATATGTTGCAGCAATTGTTTTCACAAAAGCAATTGTCTTTATAAACCCACTTCCAAAAACTCTAGTCTGCTCTGATTGGTCAGCTGGCCAAAGTCAGTTGGGAATGTAGAAAGATGGTTCACTTTGTGTTACAAACATAATAGTAGTAGTAATAGTACTATTAGCATAGTATTGCTATGGATGGGAGAAAATGGAACAAAAGTCCTGGCCTCCTGAATGAAAGATTTCAGCTAATGTTAGAAGCTCTGGTTTCCATAGAAACAGTTAATGTCCTGGGACTCGGGCTCAGGACTGCACATACCATAGGCTGGACGAAATATTTAAGATTTGGGTTTTTTCCCATTCAAAGATAGGAGTTTGTTTGCTTTATCAAAATACCCACAAAGAGGCTTTTGGCAGTATGGCATCCTTTTTTGTATTAAAAAGGTGTCCATATTCTTATTCATGTTTGATCGTGGAAAAGGATCTTTACCTGTTGTAATTATTTAACTCTAATTGTAAACTTGGAACATGCAAGGGGGAAAAAAAAGTAATTTATCTAATGCAGACACAACTTATGGTATGTATATCTGCCATCACTGTGAAAAATATTAAGTCACAAAAATGCAAGTCTATTAATTGTATTTACCTAAATGTAGTTTTACTTTTTAACTTAACAAAAGTACTCCTTGAGTCTTTAACCATTAATTGTGGAAAATGTTTTGTGTGCATGTTTTTGACAATTATTTTGCTGGTAGATAAATGATAATTAAAACACAAATTATTTTGTACAATATTATTTGTTCAGCAAAACTATACTTAGTCTACCCTAATATAGTTGCAATGCATCATCAGTATGTGCTCAGCCCATACAAATGTGTGTGTGTGTGTGTGTGTGTGTGTGTATTTGTACTGTCACAATTATCTACCATGCTTTAGAAATCACTCAGAACAGAATGAAAGCCTTTAAATGTCACATCATATAACTGTATTAACTGTAAAATGACAGCATTAATCAGTGTCATTTATTATAAGCCCATCCATGTAAAATCAATCTATGAACTCTATATTATAACCTCAAGTAATTCATAAAGTTTCTTACTTTCTGAGTTGTTCATGCATAAAAGGGTTTATGTTGCAGACGCTGTTAATACACCGACACATTTCTGTGTCTACCCAAACACAACATTATTGCAGGCTAAAGCCACGCTTACATAGAAATACCTATGAATATAAATGAGGTGATATTGGATTACATAAAGAACTTTTGAGATGCATTTTGATGCTTTCCAGCAAATGGACATCAAACTGCAAAACACAATTATCCATAAACACAGAAATAAATGTCTACATTCACATAACAAGTTACGTTATAATTGCTCCTTGATTTGCTTTTAACCTGTAAAAAGGGTTAAAATCTCTCATTCTTTATAGTCGAAAATACAAATGCTTTTGTCTTTGAACAACAGGTGATTTAAATGTATCAGCAAATATGCACAGGGATGTATGCATTATTCCGTGGCTCTCTAGAAAATGTTATTGTGATTATTAATTTGTCGCAATCTAAATAATTTTGAATATTATGATAAATTGTTCAATATAATTTAATAGTTACACTAGGCGAATGAATGCATACACATATGCCTGTTTTTATTTTGTTTTGTTAATGTGGATTTAAAATCATTCACACTTACCAATATTTCACGTTTTTTTTTTTTTTTTTGTAAGTGGTGATACAGTAATGCGATAAAAAGAAGACACTGGAAGATCTTTAGATCTTAAGCCGTCAAATGGACCAAAAATACTTTTATAACCATTGCTCAAAAGTACAGAACACTCCATTCCTTTGCAGAATAAACACAAGTTTTTTGGAATGCTTTTAGGAAAACCGAATTGATTTGATATGATGCAATGCTTGGCCCAAGAATCCAATTTCTTATAAAGCGATAGCAACATGCATTAGCAAGTGTTTGGCTTCCGCCGTATTTTCCGCTTGTTTCATTAAATCACAATATAAAAACGCCATGTCACTCCAAATATTTTGTTTCCGTTTCAAAACCGTGATCTCCTAGAGGACCGCTTTCTCGCGCCGTCCCTTTCTCTTCCAGATGAGTCCAGTCATAGACGGAGGAATGAGCAAATGGCTGCGTTTAAACAAGACGGAGTTGCAGGACGACGCTTCTAACTCTCATTTCTTGTTTGGTAAAGTTAGCCCCGTAAGAAGACATCGTTCTTGGCATAGTTTTAGATGTGTCAAACATGCCAATTACACACTGGGATGCCATGCTGGGTTTCCTAACTTCTTTCCTCGACGGCTTTCTCCGGCAAGACCACTGACAGAACTCGCTAACTTTTCGCTGCTATGGTAACATCGCCACAAATTGGCACTCTTCGCATTGCAGAAGCGTTGTTTACAATGCGTTTTATGCGTATACTTT
This sequence comes from Puntigrus tetrazona, assembly GCF_018831695.1. Taxonomy (NCBI): domain Eukaryota; kingdom Metazoa; phylum Chordata; class Actinopteri; order Cypriniformes; family Cyprinidae; genus Puntigrus; species Puntigrus tetrazona. The sequence continues at coordinate 4,635,432 of NC_056714.1, read as the reverse complement.
TTATTGGGCGGTAGAGTGTATATTAAGTTGATCGAATTGATTCGGTCGGTGTTAGCATACTGTAGCCGCTGTATTGATTCTCTCCAGTTCATGCGTTAAACTTATCTGTCCGAGACACTAGACCATAGCTGTTTGTTCTGTAACCATGGCAACCGATTATGTGACTTTGATCAGGAGGCTGGCGGAAATGGAACGGCAAACAGAAGGTTATCATGTGAAAACCAACAACATTCACTCTGAAAACGTTTAGAAGAATGCGCGCAAAGTGTTTGTGGATGTGGAGGGGACAGTCTGAAAAAAATCATACATTTAAAAAGGACAAATTCGCTTTTGAGTTTTCGGTGCACACTGTGTATTTTTCATTGCCAGCTGTGTTTTTTGATAGTTGTGCATAAAGGTCTAAAACATATTTGAGTGATTCACAGATAAATGTCCTAGGATGTATATCAGTGTAGTATAGCTGTGTTGAGATATCCAAAAAAGTCTATTTAGCATTGAAGCTATGTGTAAAACTTTTTAACACTAGAGAAAACATCTACATCCACGAACATCAATAAAAAAAAGTCTATATGGTCTCGTGTTCACAAAACCTGGAGTCAGAGCACCTATAGATGAACTTTCGCATCTGCGCTGGCCGGCTCAATAAACTCAAACCAATGTGTACAGTTTTGGAAAGAAGCACGAGAAGCCGATTTCTTTCTTCACCGTCTTTGAAGTAACTGGCAGATGTTCTGATAGACGATATTTCACTGAAGACTATTCAAAAGTAGTTTGAATCTCTTCTAAGATTTTTTTGCATTTGAGTAATGACAAGTCAAGTTCAACCTTATTCACTTTATTAACGTACATTCTTTGTCTGTCTTTGTAATATTCTGCCAATACAAATAACCCGATCCGTCTTTGAAATGACTTTCCTTTTCAGTTTATGAGTTCAGCGGCGCTGCGAGATGGACATGATGGATACGCACAGATGCCAAATGTCCAGTTTTCCGTCCTCTCTTCCCACAATGACAGCGACTGCCGCTACATCTCTTGGCGTCATGCTGATGTTTTAATCTTTACAATGGCAACTAATGCACTGGATTTGAACAACACTGTGTAACTAAGCAGATCAGTTTTTTATAAAGTTTTTCATGCTGCGAATGCTTTTATCACGGTAAACGGTATTATCGCAATATTTAAATATTAGTATAATTATTATTAGTTATTAGTATAACAGGTTTAATACCTTTTTTCTTATAACAAAAATATATGACCATTTAAATACAGAATGACAGCATAAAGAAAAAAATTTAAATAAAAATAAATAATATATATATATATATATATATATATATATATATATATATATATATATATATATATATATATATATTTTTTTTTTTTTTTTTTTTTACATCATTCTAATTTCATATTAAGAAATGATTATAACTCAGAAAGCAAACTATGTTCCCTTCAAACTGTTTTTATACAACTATAAATGGAATATAATTTAATTTCATTCACATGTGTTTTATATAATGCTTTCTGTATTACAATCCGCCATCAAAATGATTTTTTGACATTTAATTATTCCAGCTGCTGTGAGAGTAGGCTATAAAAATAAAGTATTAGTCTTTTGCAGAATCCTCAGCTGAATGAGGCCATAGCTTGCACTCGCCGGGACAGCTTCTTTATGTTTACAGACGTGACGTAATAACGTAAAAACCTAGAAGCTAACCGTTGTAAATCCAGCTAAAGTAGGCGATAGTTTTGAACATTGTCTGGTTATGCACATAATCAATTATCGGTTTTGGATCATTTTTAAACAAAAAAAAAGTTACGTACTGTAGCTTTAAATAATGAAGCCAGAATAATAAAGAATTTAAAAAATGTAGCCTACTGACCTAAAATACACAGCTTACTACAAATACAAAATCTGAATATATATATATATCACTATAAGCAAAGCCATTAAAACCAGTAAAATTTTATTTCATAATAAAAAACTGCTTTACAGCTTTCTTCAATATTAAAATGTCATATTATGAAAGTACGTTGACTTTAAATGTCAACATTTTCACGTCACGTAATGGGAATGTCTGTTTGCCATCTTTAGCCAGACAACAGTATATCGAGGTCCAATGACTTCATTTCTATTTCGTTTGCCGTAACTTCTTTCCAGTGTGAATTACGTCGAATACCGAATGCTATTTTTTTCCACAGTGCTGCTTGGTAAATCAAGGGAGGGCTCTAAACATCTGCATAGTTCTTTGAAACCGGAGGCCCGTGAGTCCAGGTTGAAACAGAGGGTTCCAAATGCCACATTGAGCCACATGCTAATTAGTGCCGGAGAGAGTTAGAGAGATTTCCTAATGACACTCCCCCGGGGAATTCAACCACCAAACTCACAAAATTTCAGAGTGCGCTTCTGTCGGTTCTGACAGTGAGAGCAATGGGAACAGCTTTTACTGGGGGAAACAAAGACTTTGCTGAGCTCCTGTGGGAGGCTTCATTTGAATCCTCTGTCTCTCGCAGTAGCTGTAGCGTCAGTTCCTTCTAAGCAGTTACACGAAACAGCTGCATAATTGTGCCTCAAGCTTCAGTGCGTGGAGCAGGAAACTATAACATAGAAGGGGATGGAAAACTTCACTTGATTTCGGCAAAGTTTGAGTATACTCGCAGTGCTGCGTGGTTTTGTTCACTTCAGAAGCAGATGTTCTGATGAAAATGCGATAGAAGCTGGTGTATCCATTTGACTGAGGTTGTTCTGGGGGCTTCTTGGTTGAAAGGAATATAATTTTAAGCATCTATTATTGTTCGCGGCACAGCCATCGATGTTTACTGGTTAGCATGAGCCGTTAGCCCCTGGTGGTTGAGGCCGTAACTGCACTATTAAATCATCTAAAAGTAAGGCAAATTCAGAACATCGTGCTACAGTATTAATTAAAAATGAGATGTCTACATCAGCTATTTAGGTTAAAAAATATAGGTTACATTTTTTTTTAAGATGCAGAACAAAAAAAAAAAAAAAAATTATATATAATATATATATATATATATATATATATATATATATATATATATATATATATATATATATATGTGTGTACACTACACTACCAAAAACTGACCATTCATGCAGGTACAACTATAGATACATATATATTTTTATTATTTAGATTGTGGACATGTCAATGGGGAATTTATTTATGCATACACGAATGTCAAATATATGCAGAAAGAATGTGGGCAGCCAACGGGATCTCGTACGTATCATAATTCGTATTCATTTTATGTAAAATGTTTTAGAAAACATAAATATACTGTATATAAACATATACATACATAGTTTTAGCATAAAAACGTACGAATATTTAGATATTATCAGCATATAAATGTACAAAAGTGAAAAATTGACTACACCTTAAATGAATCCTTATAAATATTGAAATCGTGGCATTAGTTTGATTATTTTTGTTGTCATAATCAACAACCTTGTTCGAAACTGCATTATTAAACTCTTTACTTAATATGAAATGATAACATTTCATTCTGTGTGATTTCTGCTCCAAAAATAAGCATTTATAATGTTAAACCTTTAAAATGAACAACATTTCTGTAATAGTTTAATCTTTACTTGACACTTAATGTCTAACTAACGTGCCATGGGCCACAAAAGGTGCTTTCTCTGACAATAGAACAATAAAATACAGCAAAAATGCAACTTGATTACAAAATGAAAGTATGTTTTATGCTTTTAAATATTAGGTATTCATACCTACGTATAAACATGAGATCCGGCTGGGGCTGCCATGCCATCATTTTCAAAAGTCTCGGTTTTTGCCTGTTTGGACTAAAATGCAACCCTAGAATTTTCAAACCAAAATGGGGTCTTTAGCTTTCAAAAGTCTTAGTTTTCCAGAGTTAAAAACATCAAAGTGGTGTAAAAGTTCTTTATATTAAAATGAAAACGCACAAGCGTATCCCCAGCCTAAGATATTTTTGATGAAATTGTAATCTTACAACAAAAATAGTGCCTTCATTCAACAATTTTTGTTTCCCAGGACAGTACTGTACACCTTGTTCACAAACATACGTCAAAAATGTTGGAGGACTGTCCTAGAAAGGAAGAAAATTGTTAACTAACGTCTTTTTTTTACCGTGGACCATTGTGCAACTGTGGACTAATGCATCAATATATGCTTCGTAAGTACTAATACACAGCCGATATGCTAATAATATTTTTGTGCTGTTTTGAATTCAGCCAGCATTTATGCATTGCCATTCAGAGTATTCTTATGCAATATTGTGCAGCAGGTTCCAAGTGAGCCGCGAACGAAAAGTTGAACATGAAAGTTAACCAGGTAAGCCACACGGTTTGAAACGGTTTTTTTATGCATACACTGGGGAATACGTACAGCGAGCGTGATGTGAATTTCATCATCAGTTGCTGTTCACACATGCACCTTGATTTTTTTTTTGTACGAAATTATCCGCAAGTAGGCAACGCTCCACTCATTGTTTTAGAGTCAGAGAGACAGAAAGAGAAGACGCCTATTTTTGTGAGAAGCTTAAAAGGTAAACATGACTCTCCTTAAATTAGCACAAAAAATGCATGGTTTCACACAAACTACTTTATATCACCATTGTCCGGGTCATGGCACCAACTCGAACTAGCAACGGTTGGCATGTAAGTCACGCACAAGACTTTTTATTAAAAGTAAAAATCTGAGAGACGCTCTTTAGTTGTCATCTGTGAATCCGGCCGATCGGCCTGCATAACGCTGTATCGATTTGAATGCATGTCATGACGAAATGAGTCACATGAAATGATGTTTGACACCAGTGAAGATCATCTTAGAAAGAAGTCGTATGACTTTGGTCGTAGCTGTATGGGTTGCTTGTACACGTTTTCAGAACCTTTGGAATCCATTATCTTATACGGAAACGTTGGTTTTAATCCCTTTTCACGAGTTCGCACTTACATATAATTAATCATAGTATCGGTAAAAGTAAGCGTGTTTGGCGTGCTGTCAGGAAGAGGGCTCAGAACTCGGCGGACTACCGGGTCCAGAGTTTTTCCTCTTGTCCGTGAAAAGCTAGCTAGCTAGAACTAGGAGGAATGGAGATTGGGGTGATGGAGGGATGCTATGGACGAGATATCGAGGTAAGAGGCTCGTGTGAATTTATAGAAGGCTTCTCTTGCTCTGGTTGGACAATAGCGTGATTAGGAAACGAGAAGCCAGCCGGGTTAATTATCAGCGCGCGCTCCTCCTGAAATTTGTTTATAGCTAAACATAATTTCTAAAGGGAATAATAAAAAAAAATAGTAATGTTTGCAATGTCAGGAGGGTGTGTTGACATCACTAACATTTTTAGCCTAACTGTTCCTTTTAAGGTATTTTGTATAGCGACTAGCAAATATATGTTTTATTTTACAATTGTGCTCTTGTTAGCACACACTCCCCCAAAAACCATTTCAGTGACAATCACCATAATTATGTTGAGCGCGGTGTGTTTAACTTCCTGCTAGGTTCTTACATTTTTCTTACAGTTTGGACAGCTTACTTACAGACTCACCTTAAAATATAAATCGAACACCGTACCCTGGATTGCAGCTGCTCAGCCCTGCAGTCAGGTTTTCATGAGATGGGTGTAACAAATATTAGGAAAGCTGGTGAACGTCATTTCTGACAGCTCTGAGAGGGTTGCTTAACCATCAGGTCCTCGGGCTCAAAAGAGCGTAGCTGTGTTAAAAACAGACTGATAAAAGAAACCCTGAGGCTACAGAACTGTTCGTACTGAATATGCCATACAGACCTCCAGACTATAACCCCTTCTTCTTCATCTCCAAGATAAAGCAATTCAGGCCGTTGTGTGGACTGGTGATTCAAGCTCAATGACATTGCGTTTGGTATCCTTACCTTAAATTAATGGTTCACCCAAAAATGAATGTACTCATTGTTAGATCATTCAATACGTAGATGAATTTATAAAAAAAAAATGAGGATTGGACCATTGGATGGAGTGCAAACTGATAAAAACATCACGATAATCCTCAAGCAAATCCATATCACTCCAGTCCAACCATTAACGTCTTGCGAAGTTAAAATAAAAACTGTAAATGTAAATCACGTAAAGTTCCTCTTCTAGTGATTGCCCAAGTTCAGGCTATGTGCCTCTTCTGGCGCGTTGATTGAGAGAACAGGCACACAAATGACCTTTTTCCTCTTGCTCCATGATTTGTGAGATCTCTAGCGGTCATAATTTCAGCGGGGTGCTCTTTCCACCCCTGATTCAAACTCTGGTCAATCGGGAGTATTTCGTGTATTATAATACATTAGAACTAGTGCATCAAAATTTTAATCGCACAGCCAACTTAAAATACAAGGATTTAGCGTAAAATGTGTTGAAATAAAGAAATGCACGACAAACTATTTTAAGGAAACCGAACTTTTAACTTTTACAGAATCTTTTATCATTATTCTGCTGTTTGCATTCAGCTTTTATACAAGCCACATTGGTTCAATCCCATTAAACATTTACTATTATTAAAAGTATTTCTAAAAAAACGCAACAAAACATTTTCTTGTGACCTTATGTGAAATATTATGAGCTGCACCTGTTCTGCAGCTGCATTAGAGCTAACATTAGCATCACGCTACATAAGACAATTACGAGATTAATAGTACACTTTTACTCAAAAGTCACAACCATTGGGTGTTTGTAATCACTTTTGCGAACTTTTGCGATCGCTTGTGAAATTTGGTCATTAACTGTTGTAAAAATAGCCTATTTATATAGCCTTTTTATGTCTCTGTACAAATTAACATTTCATATTTCACACCAATAAACCAATATCATGTGTCTGTTGAAATCTATAGCGGTCGTTGTCATGCTGTGACTGAAACTCAGGTTGTTTGTGATTTTACGACCTCTGTTGCCAGGTATACATTCCAGGTATAATGCACACTTATTAAAACACTAGTTTTTATTAGTCTATATAAACTTTGGGAGGTTGTGGTACATTATAAAAGTAATCCCAAAAACTGCAACCCATGCACAGCTCTGTATTTTTTCCCGCGACTGCATTTTTAAATAGCCCAACTCTGCGGAAAAATTGTGAACCTGGCAACACTGGTTCTCTGTACCCTTATCACACAGATAACATTCAGTGCTGCGAGGACGGCAAGAAGTTAGGGTCAAAGCTTACAAAACGATTCATTCGTATAAAAAAAATTAAATACTAAGTTTTTGATTAATCGCATGCTTAAACTCGACAGTACTAATTATAACTGTTTACTATTATTCCTAATATTTGATGCAATATAAAGTGCATTGCAAGGCATAATTAACGCATTATAATTACATGAATAAAAACATTTTTACACTAAATTATTGCTAAAGCATTTTATGTTCTCGCCACTTCAACGCTAGACTGTTGTCAGTGGTTGTTGTGTGGTTTCTAAGGTGTTTATAGCATATTACAGTGCTCTGTCATGTTACGGATGGTTGATGAGTGGTTGTTTACTGACCCAAGTCAGAAGAGCCCAGCCCCGTGTCTCTACGGTACCCTGGTTGCCAGATATGTTTTTGCGAGCCGTGTGTTAAATTGCTTAGAAAAGTAATAGCACACCACAGCGAGCCGCATGGTTCGAGGAACCATTCATGTCTGCAGCACAAGTTACGTGCTCAGGTTCAATACTTAGGTTATGGGTTGTTCAAACTAAGATAAATAATGACTGACACTGACAGTCTTCGGATTATTATTATTATTATGAAGCTATAGACGACATAGCGATGTGCACAGGTAAAATTACAAAACTGATTTTCCTACTATTGCCCTCAGGATCACAACACAGCGAGGAAGCAAACAAAACTGACAGCACAATGACATTAACAGCATTTAATAGAAATGAAACATTTGTAAAACTTCATTGGCAGTCACTCGAGTGTTCCAGACCTCTAGCACTCTCTTTACGCTTCGGCAATACAAACAACGTTGCATAACAATTAAACGCTTTAAACTGAAGTTGTCGGGTTTTTTTTGTAGGAATTATTATGCAATTATACTAACTAAAGAGGAATCTGGGAGTTTGTTTTAGCAGAGGCATGTCTAGGCTTTTTAGCAATAGATCTAACACTGTATAATAGAGTCTCGTATTTTTTCATGCATATGTATTGGGAAAACAAGTGTTGGTGCTAAAGAAATTAATAAAGTGGATGAGTGTCTGTGTTTTTTCTGGAAACGTTGTCCGTCAACCTGAAGGTGTGTTTAAACAGACGATGATTTGCTGTGACAAAGCGACTAGAAGTCATTCATTTTCAAAGAAAGTGTGTGTGATTTGAGGTGACATGAGGGCAGCGACTGCGTCTTAAAGAAATAGTTCATCTAAAAATAGAAAAAACTCACTCTCGTGTTGTTGTAAACTCTTTCTTCTGCAGTACGCAACAAGAAATATTTTGCATAATTTATCCATGTAATTATAGTAAACAAATTTAGCCTAAAATGTTTAAATTAAATTAAATTAAATTCAAAATTAAATTCAAAATTAAAATAAATTAAATTAAAAAAAATTAAATTAAATTAAATTAAATTAAAAATTAAATAAAAAATTAAATTAAATTAAATTTAATTTAAATTAAATTAAATTAAATTAAATTTAAATTAAATTAAATTAAATTAAATTAAATTTTAAATTTAAATTTAAATTTAAATTAAATCTTCTGATGTAACCCAATAACTTTGTGTATTGAACAGGCCAAAATGTATGTTTTTTTCATTTTGTTTTTTTTCCCTGATAATGTTCCAATCCAGTGACCTGTTAACCTCTGCAACCAAACTGAGCTGAACTTGAGAACTGAGCTTGTCTGAATTGATTTTCCAAAAAGACCGCTGCAACAAAAGCAAAGCTATTGAAAACAAGTCATAGAAAAGTAGTCCGAAGACTCCTTATTATTTACAGCAACACTGTGGAGAAATTAAACAGCATTCGGGTGTACATCGCTTAATGTATGTTTGACCTTTTGTCTCAAACAGCTTTTTCACAATTCACAGATATTTGACCCTGAATCACGTCCCTGAATCCAGTCTCTTAGAACAGTACAATACTTGGCGGAGATACAACTATTTGAAAATCTGGAATCTGAGGGTGCGAAATAATCAAAATATCGAGAAAAATGTGTTTAAATTTGTCCAGATTGATCAAAAATGCAATATATTTGCTGTAGGAAATAGAACATGATCTTTGCTTAATATCCTAAAAATCCATCATTCTGACCTGTACAGTTGGCTATTTCCACAAATATACCCGTTCTGGCTGGTTTTATAAGACGTTTCATGTCGTTTAGTTTGTCTGCCTAACATACAAAATAGAACAGTGTGGACGTCGTTTTCTTTGTTTTACAAATCACATTGTCCGTTTACTGGCTTGAGCCATTATTCCTGTGATCCATCAGTCCAAGCTTTGCCATCCCGCTGCCTGTAACATTTCGTTCTTCTTTGTGAGCGTGCCACTCTGGACATGTTTTGTTTCTGTTACTGTTGTGCGGTAAGCTGATGCTTTGTGTCCAAATGCGCTGTTGCAATATGGCAGGCGATGGATTGCTTTCCGAGATGCGCCGCTTTCAGAAACGTCCTGTTGCAGCGCTGTGGCTAAATGCTGTGTTGGTTTTCTTCGTCTGTCCCGTTGTGACCGTTCCGTTGTCCTACGCAGACACATTCTCAATGAAGCCAGCGGTGGATTTGAGATGAAAGAGTCTAATGTATATTGCGATTTACAGCTCGATTCATCACATATCAGAACGGATCTATAAAGATCCGGTTTAAAAGCACTTACTGATTGCCTTAAGAGGAATGGTTGGTTATAGTGAATCTCAAAACTGCATACTCGTCCTGCTGTGTGTTGACTGCTTTGAGTTTCGGTCTCTCTCTGTGATTTGGTTGTGTAGGACGCATGAAGTCGATGCAGTGAGATTCTTTTAAAGATCAGTAGCGCTTCTGTCACGCACAGATGTCCTCTCTCTCGTATTGGCAACACTTCAGTCATATCAGCTGTGACTCGAGTGTTTTTACCTGACACACAACGAGCCGTGCATCGCTAAAAGACTTTCTGTAGCAGCAGATGTCACTGGCATGTCTGCAGTCGCAGCGGAAAAGCGGGATGACGGTTCGTCCTTAGTATTTTGTCTTTTAACTGGCTGAGGCGGATATCTTGTTTACCGAGTAGCAGCATTAATAATATCTATCCATCCGTCTATTTATCCATCCGACTTTCCAAAGAATTTAATCATTTGTAATTACCCTGAGCAAATAAAGTTTGACAAAAATTAAACACAGTGAATTATTAATAGCATTTCCAAATCTCAGGGTTATTACTGAGATACGGGAGTCTCTTTATTTAATCACGATGAATTGTAGTTTGTAAACACATCGACTCTATTAGGTCTGGTGTTGTTTTAATCTATTAGTTCATGTAGTCCTTTAATCATTTTAGTTCTGGTCTTACTTTAATCTGTTAGTTCCAGTATTACTTTAAGCCTGGATTAGACTCATCATCTGGGGTTTTACTGAAAAACCGTGCATATAGACATTATGATAGACATTAAGCTTTTATAGTAATTGGGTAAGTCATGAGCATCATGCAGAGGGTTACCATACAAAGGTACTCTGATAGGGTTACTAGCTTTTAAAAGGGAGGAAAAGCTTCCCGTATCTTTGTATGTTTACATCAGAGGTCGTGTGTTCAATCAAACTCTACTGTATTTTTAGCACAAATGCATTTGTCACTTGATAGTAGGTGGGGAAATTGCGCCGAAAACTACATAAAACACACTAGATGGCTCTAGTTAGGTCTGTAAAGTCTCTCTTTCTCTGAAGAAAGCAACCAAAGCATATCACATCGCTAAGAATTATCAAAATGCTGCAGAGGAGCGGGAACTTGTCGCATTCCGCATCTTACGGTTTCGTTTTTATACGGTAAACTACAGTTAGTTTCAATGCCCAGTTGAAACTAACTGAAATGGCAGCACAGACCTAATTTTCCCATGAGCCAACGCGGTAACACGAACAAACATATCAATCAATCTAAGTTACAAATATAACAGACAATTGGAATATAAGAATTTCTGCACACTTATTCGGTTTGTTGCTGGGTAAATTTTTATTATCATTTTTTTTTTTTTAGGACTGGCCCTATTCCTTTTTGATTAATTCAAGTGTCACATAATAACTCAGAAGTACACAATAGTGTACATAACAAACCATAAAGCATTTGTTAAAACAACAGAGGTAATGGATAATGAATCTCCACCTCATCGGCGGTGTCTGCTTTGATGTGAATTTTTCATGCTCTTGTATCATTAATGATTTGCATGGCTTGACAAATACGCAGGTATAAATCAAACCAGAGAGATTACATCCTAAAGTATTTAAGAGCCATTCTGAGCTCGCTAAGCTCCCGTGGAATAGATGTAATGTAATTAATTTGCCTTGTTTGTATTGGCCAGGGTCATTCAGGTTAATTGAGTCTTACTTCAAAACACTGGCAGAGAGCCACACTTTCTGCCTCTACAGTATATCGTCTTTAATTAATATTAAAATAGACGGCAGCGGGTTATGTCAGCCAATGACAGGCAAGCAGAGAATAAACAAAAACAAAGTCAGTCTCGCCGAAGCGCCTGACAGATATTAGAAGACAATGCGGTTAATCAGATACCCGCTGTCTTCATTGCTCGCAGATGGAGGGTCTGCCAAAATTCAGTGTGGGACTCTAACAACTGAACAAATGTTGCAGATTGCCCGCATGAGCAAAATTGGTCTCAAATAACTCATAGTTTCACGGTTTGTTTGCGGGGGTCAAATTATCACAAAGTTTTAGTTTTTTATAAACGTGTGCATTTGGTTTTTGGCGTCGAACTAAATGAATTTGCAACACTGTCGATTCATACAGTCATTTCTAATTATAATTAAATCTAAGTGTAATCATGCTAAAAATATATATTTTTTATCATCAATACAATATCCATTTGACTGTAAAGGACTCATCTGAGAGTTTTGCAGACTGCGTGCGCTTCTGTGATGTTCTGTAATATTGTGATGCATGTACGTAATTAGTATTTTTATTGGGCGTATTGAGCATTGCGTGAAATAATTACTCTCGCGTCACAGATGGAGCTGGTTAATGCACATTATAACAGAGCTGAATGTTATACCCTAATCCGCTGTATTAATGGATCTGATCATGTATTAGTTAGCCTAATACATAATTAAACACCTTAATTCTGGTACATATCTAAGTGAGGTTCATCCATGAGTTTTTGAGCACATTAAGTCATTTATTTTACGGTATATTGCTTCGCAAAACAAAGAGAGCGGCCTGTTTTTCATTTAATGTTCAGGTCTTGGTATCGAGGGGTTCATAACTTCATTATAAACGCGTTGCTTTTAGGTTTCCTCTGTGAAAGATTGTCTTTGCCATTTTGATAACAGCCGTGATTGTAAAGCCCGGAAGGGTTCGTATCTCATGCTGTCGAACACCACGAAAAGGATAAAAGTGAGTTTCTTCTTATTATTAGTGAAGTTACAGAGCTCAGAAGGTCCCACGGATCAGGGATGACCTTCACTACGATGATAACATGTTATTTGTTATGGCTTATTAGAGATGACACTTATAACCAATTGCATACACAAATATTATGCAAATTATAGATAGATAGATAGATAGATAGATAGATAGATAGATAGATAGATAGATAGATAGATAGATGCAAAGCCTGAGAGGGTTCTGAATCTCATGCTGTTGGAAAACAGAAAGAAAACCGTCTGGAAGGTGCATTGCTTCTTGATTAAATATCAAATTACAGTCAACACAAAAGAAAATAACAATTATCGAAAGTCCTATATCGCATTAATGTGCAGTAAATACTCCCTAGATCAGCATTTGCAATCTATTTGGAGCGCTACGAGCCCACACCGAATCCCATTTAACTTCCATAATGCGATGCATTTTAGAGTAAAACAGTACATTTATACTCTTCGGGATTTCTCTTTCGCCATTAAAAGACAAAACACGCAATTTCCAACGACGTTTCAGCTGTTGAAATGAAAACTAAACACTACTGTATATGCAAAACCCATTCTTAGTTTGCGTTTTCATGCACCCAAAATGCTGTAAATGAATACAAATTCCTAAACGCTCTATTCTACTCAAACGACTGTTTGCTACAAGTAGACCTCTGCTCAGGCATTTCGAGCGTTTTTTTTAACCGCGACTGAAGAGCAAGAAAAGAACTCCGCCATCAGTATAAAAAGGCTAAGGATTTCTGGCGTACTTTAAGATCCACTCGAGTATTACCCCGGACTAATAACCAAACAGTGCAGAATCTATAGAAGCGGTGATCGGGGGTCTGTTACAGTGTGTCCTTTGAGTGGACGCCGTGGGCTCCTTCCTCTTTCAGCGCTATTGATTTATCCTCTAGTACAGCTGCGCTTGTTCAAGTAACGTCGAGCCAGCCAATAAAGCGCTCTTGAGCATTCAGGCCTCATTATTACAGTTTCATCCCCGAGCCTCTGATAAACAGAGCCCCGTCTCTTAACCCGCACCTCAACAATCTTTCTTAAACCGAATTCCTGCGGTGGGGATGAATCTGCGATCTCTCGCGGTCGGCTGGAAAGGGCCAGCGCTGAGGCTAACACAATGATCAATGTGAAAATGAGGACGATCCCTCATGCGCCAGGCTTGCAGACATCAGTTTGCCTTGAGTGCTGCGGTACGAGGCCACAGTCCACGTCTAATCTGTCAGCATTGGGTAAAGTGGCGACATTGCTCTCGTAAACCATAGGTGAGTAAATAGACACTTAATCATCTGTGTCTGTCTGCTAACGCTGCAAGGACATTAGAGCAACAGGAGAGAGCTGCCATGCAGGGACAATAGCGCGGTGCACTAAAGCAGACGCTCGACTGCTGAAAGGAGTAAACTCAGAAATGTGTATATTTCCGGCAAAATAAAAATAGGTGACCTCTTTGAAAAGCACAGACAATTGGTCCAGGGTGAATCTAGCAGATGCATATTTTACGCAGATTAATCCAAATTTTTGCCATACAGAAAAAAAAAACTGCTATTATATACTGTATGCAATCTATCTATCTATGTCATCTCATCTCATATGATATTTTGTATGTTTCACCAAATTAAAGTAGCTTTTCCTAAAGAAGAGGTGAATACCGTATTAGAAGGAGTATATAGAAACAAGCCATAAGGCCATCATGGTAACACGCATGGCATTACAATAACGCAATAAACGTTCATTTCATTTCAACATTCATGATAAATAAATAAACCATCAAATATAAGTTGTCACATAAATAGTTTTGTTGATGCAAAATCATCTTTTCAGTATTTTTTTCCAGTATATTATTCACTTCCAAAAACTGTTAAACTGTGTTTATTTTTTATTAAATTGCATGCAATTTCCCGTTTTATCTGCTACAATTACTGCATAGAGTAAAATAACTTTTATTTTCCTGTACATTCCTGTAGTTGATTGCCCTTATTACTGCAATTTACAGTTAATCAAATATTTACAATGTTTTGTTGCTAAATTAAACAAACAAATAAAAAAAAATTGCCCGTGTTGAGAACAGCTTATAACATTACAGCTTGCGTAATGTTTAGAATAATAATCATTCGAAAAAAAATTCGAACGCAACCTTGAAGTGCAAAGCATTGTAAATTGCAAATGGAAAGCCAAAAAAAAAAAAACTTTTGTCGAGTGTTTCACTGCACTAGTTTGTTTTTCAGACATTATTTCAAGTAAACTTCTATTAGAGTTGACTGAAAGTACCGCATATTGTTTAAAAGGGGAGTGGGGGGCTACAAAACACTCAGCACAGCACCACAAAAGCAATTATTCTTTCAAAAGCAGGCCAGAGAATGACACTCTATTCACAGCCACATTAAATATAAGAGACTGGCTCATTTTAGTCTTTTCTTGTGGAGAGGCATTCTATTCTGACATTATCTTCAGTTGGGTGGAGAAGTCTTTTATATTTTTCTAAAGGAGCAAATGAAAATCAATGAGAAAAATGTTTCACCAGACTCTTTTTTTTTTTTGTATGCTCAGTGCAAGTTCCACTATTTCTCCGAACAGTTCTGAACAAACCGGCAAGTTTGCGGCCGTCTCTCCCCGCTAGCCGATGACAGGGTGGGCGGGTGGGAGTTCATGCAGAAACTTCAGGACACCTATCAAGAATCGATCGCCTCTCCGTTCGGCTGCAGTCGCTCGAGGGCGAAATGATGCCTGCTGATCAATCCGGTCAACTAAGTGGAACTTGTCAGTGTTTCACGCTTTACAAAGAGAGTAGTGAGCTCTCAGAGCTATTAACCGGCACACGCTGTGATTATTGTCATACTCGCGTCTCTAATCGCTGCAGACTTTGACCTGACTTTAACTGCTGAGTCTTTTACTTACCAAAAATACATAAAAAAATTGCATCGTTACTGATTATTATCCGATTATAGTTTTTATTTATTTATATATATATATATATATATATATATATATATATATATATATATATATATATAAATATATATATATATATATATATATATATATATATATATATATATATATATATATATATATATATATAAAAATATTAAAAATATATATACATATATATATAATATAAAATATATATAATATTTATATATATATATATATTATATATATATATATATATATATATATATATATATATATATATATATATATATATATATATATAAAATCATATACTGTATTTTATTTTATGTTGTTTTATTTTTAATTTCATTTTTGTGTATTTACTGTATACACGTCTGCATAACTGTAGTTTTTATAATGCTAACACTGCTCATATTAAAAAAAAACGGTTTAATTCTGAAGCCTTCGATGCATCTCTGACGCTGACTTTGAAACAGGTCAGAAGCGACGCGATGCATAATATTAAACATGTAAAAATAGAAAAGGGGGGGAAAGGCATACGATTCACCAGTGATAAAGATATTTCAGACCTCGAAATAATTTCATATTATTCCAGTATTTATACAGTTACGTAACAGTAACACATGGACAAAGTCCAACAACTGTTGTGCCTTTCCAACGATATTGGACACGACAACAAACCGGCAGCCCGAAGCGTCGCATATCATTTTATATGCAAAGAGGGATGCTACATAGAAATAGAGTTACGGCAGTGAAACATAATAACCAAAAATCCAAATGATCACTAGTTTAGTTCCAGAAAAACAAGCTTTTTTTTGTTTGCGTTATGCGACCCTTTTAAACCAGCTCATTAACGTCGTCGGTACGCACATAGGCGGTTTAGAAAATGTTTTGGTGGCTCGGCTCTATATCACTGATAAATTGAAAGTGGCAGAAGTTCTTGTTAAAGGACGTTATTAAAACTGGGACCAAATAATGCGCCGCGGACTATCGACGGAATGCGTAGAAGCACTACAAATGATCATTTCTTCTTTATAATGGTTTGACGGTATTCACAAATGCGACAGGGCATATGTTTAATATCATCTGCTCTGGCTGGATGACGCTTTCGCGGCAGGAAGAAACGTTCATCGAGGGGAGCTAAATGATGATAATGGCACATTTCTCCTTTCGTCCCTCCCTCTCGTGCTGTCTGGCATCCGTCTGCCAAAATTACTGATCAGAATCATTGATCAGTTTCATTTGTCGCTCAGGCTGATGAACAGTCCAGACACGGGCCTCCCCGACGGAGGGGCCAGGCTCCTTCACACAACATTTTGTTTGCCAAAGCAGTGTACATTTTGTATTTCTGAAAGTGGCAGTCAATGAATCTTGATAATGCGCGAGCATTGGGCACATAACTCACACTGATAGCCCTTATATTGTGCCAGGCAGTTATAAATCTGGCTCTGGAGACATGAATATGCATTGACAGTCAACTCCAGAGGCCGCGGAGAGTTTCGGTTTGACAGCAACTTTAAAAAAAAAAAAATAACATGCTTGAGGTCATTCAAGATATCCGTAAAGTTAAAAGCACTAATTACTGTAAATGGACTTTTAATTTCCCATTCGAATCAAATGTGCCTTACTAATTCGTCACGTTTGTCTAAACTGCTGTGCCAAACTCACATTTCCACTTCTCAAGTTTCACAAAAAATACTGTTACTGTCTACCCACGTCGTGCCAGTCCAGATGTTTTCTCCCTAGTGAAACACAAAAGGTAGTCAAAGCTGCATTTCCCCCCATATCGCTGTAATCTTACAGGAAAAAGACTGCATTAAAAACTGATTGGTTAACTGAAAATGCTCACCGATAGATTCTGTGCAGTGAATGGGTGCCGTCAGAGTGAGAGTCCAAACGGCTGATAAATACATCGCAATAATGCCATCGTTAAAGTATTTTTAGCTTTCAGCTTTAGCTTTTGCAGAGAAATATGCACGGATCCAAAAGCGATGAAGTCTCATGAAAAAATATGATGGGGCGTTTTAATGTGAAAGAACAAATAAGTTTTTATCAGCTATTTGGACTCAATCTGACGGCACCCATTCACTGCAGAGCATCCATTGGTGAGCAAGTGATGCAAGATATATATATATATATATATTCCCCACATATATATTCCACAAATTATTTGAAGTCTAGGATTTTATGTAGTTTCTTTCATTAGAAATCCCCCAAAATGGCATCCTTACTCACAATAAATGTAAAGCAAACTCATAGACACAATTTATAAATAACCACCCAATTGTTAAACTCACAAAAAAGGAATCTTTATCTTGCTTTACGCCCAAGCAAACCTCTTTGATTTATCATTAAAGTCTTTGAGGCGCGCTAGTGCATTTAACCCTTTTCACACATCCACATGTCGCCGGTTGTCTGATTTTCCCAAGAAATTTTTAAAAAAGCCGAATCGGACAGTGTTGATACTTAAACGACCCATAATTGGAAATCTCTTGAGCAACGAAAGAGCAACCCTTGTGCGATAAAATGTTCTTCGCGCGTTCTTCTGTTGTTATGATCCGTCTTGTTTCTCCCAACAGATGGCCGCATGAATGCACTCTGCACTATAAAAGGCCGAACGCGGACTATTAGGAATGCATCATGTCGTAATGAACTGCTCATGTCACAGACGGGAATAAATACACTTATTCGGTTTTTATTACTCTGAGGTATAGTGTGTAAAGTGTTGGGGGAAGGGCTGCAGGTATTCGGCGTGGAAGGCTTCATGATTCACCTGCGGCGTGCGGCTGACGGCATCGCATAAAACATGAGAAATGGAAAGACAGATAAGCACAATGAGCAGTTATGCGGGCCTAATGTACTCACTGACACAGATCAAGTGGCGCAAATAAAGAGCGTAAGTGCCGTTCTCTGTCAACAGCTTCTTCCCTTGTAGCCGTGCTATCGTTCTCCATCATTTTAATGGTTTGCCGTATTTCTTCATTCCACCGGGCAGTCACCAAGAATTAATCTTTGTCTCTAAGAACAAGCTGATTAGTTTTAGCTGGGTTTTTAAAGACGTTGACGCCTGTCTAATACCTTTGTTATGCACAAAGCATGCTGGGTACGTTCACACAGACTGTGCCGGGGATTGACAACAAACACGTTAAATCTTAAATGGTCCTGCTCGAAAGCTCACGGTAGTAGCGGCTTTACTGTCGGTAAGCTATGAATGAGTAAAGCAAGTCGAGCTCTTTTTATATTCTACAGTGACGGCGAATGAAGTCAACACCAGAAATACGGATCATGACGCCGGAAAATCTTGTCACAATAAACGCGGTGCCTTTTAACGAATGTAGGGGCAGGTACAGTATGTCGCGCGGAATCATGGGTAATTCGTACCAGACTTGTTCAGGTTTGTTGCTTAAAGAACAAAACTCAGCTCTATGGTGTGCACCATGGTGTAATTGTCCATTGTATAAAAAAAGTATGGAAACTTGTTTTTTTCACAAGATAGGAAATAAATATAAAAGGTAATTGTGCTCAAAAAAAAAAAAATAATAATAATAATTTTTTTTTGAGCACAATTACCTTTATATTTATTTTATTTATATATATATATATATATATATATATATATATATATTGTATCTCTCTCTTCTCTCTCTCTCTCTCTCTCTCTCTCTCTCTCTCTATATATATATATATATATATATATATATATATATATATATATATATATAAACCATGTATTTATGGTGCATTTTGCAGATATTCTGAGTGCACGATAATGCATAATGCTGACTTTATAGCAAGTGTTTCTATTCATTCATTCATTCATCCATTCATTCAATCAATCATTCATTCATTCAATCAATCAATCAGTCCTGTGGTGTAACAAACTTTTATTGCTGAAAGTAATATTTGAGCTGCAGAGTAGTTAGCCATAATGAATGGGCATTAATCACACACACACACACACACACACACACACACACACACACACATACACAGAATAACATAATATGATATCTTTGGCTTATCTTTCATATTACCTACCTTTAAGTCAAATATTATTTAACATCACTAAACCGACCTATTAACAACAATTAATATCGACAAAACTACTTTTTATGGATTAAGATGGTTAGAAATGCCTAGCAATAACAGGTTTTTACAACGCATGTGTAAAGAAGACGGCATTTCCAGAAGTTTTTCGCACGACTTTCCATTTCTTTTCAGCTTATTTATTAATTTATTTGCTTTAGGTTCTTTCAAGTCGTTTCGTTTATTGCGTTTCATTTTAGTCATATGCGTCCGTCGCTCTAATAGCGCTTTATGTTGATGCAGCTTAATCGTGTCCTATTATAATTACTTTTTTCTTTCCGTCGGGCAATTTAAATGTCATTTAGATAGACTGGGTGAAGTCAAGCTAAGTCACAATATTACATCTCGTTTTTAGTTAAGGCATATATGAAAGATACTAATAGATATTAAATAGGTATTTCAGGGCATCTTACAGATGGATCATTTGCGTAATAATATCGCGCTAGCCTCAGGTGGCGTACGGGTGATGTTATCGCTGCTAAACGTTTCATGCAAAGTGTGAACCCCAGAGGCAATTACCAAAACCATCATTTAATCGAGTCTTTATGAAACTCTCTCACACGAAGTTAACTCAGCACATTGTGTTAAAAGAGCGGGTTTTAGTTTCTTTTTTCGAATGCCAAGATGTCCTGCGCTCCTCGCCGTCGTGGAGAGCATGAAGCGAAGCCACTCTACCCATGCAAATATTTGTTTCACATGCTGCCCTGCACTCGAGAGGACACTCGAGCACGGATCTGTGCAGTAAATGGTGTATTATCATCAGCCCTGCTGACGCTGTCAAGGAAATCCTCTGGAGTCACACTTTACGTTACAGCTTTCGTGTTACACTGTAATTACTATGTAAATACTGTAATGCTAATGAACAACAAGCACTTAAAGCATAATTGTTTACAGCGGGCTCTTTTCTTTTCTGCAGTATCATTTCGACACAGTGACATGAATACGCTTGTGTTTGTGAGATTAAATGTTTAGAATTAGACGAACCAAATAATAATCACAAAATTCGGTCAATTAATATCTGACTGTTGGTGGAAGTTGCTGGTAGCCATTCAACATCCATAGTGTAGGAAAAAATAAAAATTATAAAAAAATAAATAAAAAAATAATAATAATAATAATAATAATAATAATAATTAATAATAATTATATATATATATATATATATATATATATATATATATATATATATATATATATATATATATATATATAAGAGAGGAAGCAAAGTACTGAAATAATAATAATAATAATAAAATAATAATAATAATAATTCACTACATTCACTTAATTGTGATATTATGAAAAAAGACTATAGATATCAGTGTTTTAAAAATGTATGTTAATATCTAATTCACTATATTTAGGATTTAAAATTTTTGTAATAAATGCAAAACGTTTTATTTAAACCAGCGTTTGCATTATTATTTATTTGTGTAAGGCTCCTTTGCTGTAGATGTTCCTCTCCACGTTATGTGAGGATGTTTCAAATAGCATCTTGAGCTTCAGTAGAAATATGACCTTTTATGCAAAGAAGTGCACAATGTCACAAACAAGCCTCCGCTTGATTAGAGCCATAGAAACAGTGCCGAATGTTTGTTAGTGTTACATTTCAAACCATGCAACTTTTTTATATCGAATTAAAATGACACTTTTGGACCCTATTGTACAACCGAGATTTGTCAGCGCATGTGACAGTGACCCTGCGTGTGCCTGGCGGCTCTTATCGCCATTGCATTTCTAATAACGCGCAATATGCAACCGCGCAACGCGGACGGCGTAACGTGAAGCGTTAGTCCCCATCCACACTGACGCGGGACTCCAGCCCGGTTGTTGCGGCATCAGCGGTAGGAGGAGATACAGAGGGGATACAGGGACTCCTGCAGGCTGATTTCAGCAGCTCAGCACTCGCAGGTGGAGACGCGCACCGATCCGGAGCTTCGTCTGACAGCCGAGCGCGCGCACTCTCACTCACTCACTCGCCCAAATGAATAAATAAAATAATTAATAGAGCGAGCTCGTGTTCAAACCAACTACAATGAGAGCAAATCTGTCGCAGTCAGTCCAATCCTTATATGACTCCCAGCCATTTAAAATTTGATGAGCAGTTTTTGGAGAGCTCCTTGGATTGATCCCAGTGTTTTCCAGTCATGAAGAACAGGAGGGAATATGTGGAATACTGGAGCGCGATTATAGTGTCTCTCTTCTGGATTCACAGCTCGGTCGGGATGCCCCATGTCATACGGATAGGTAAGAGAGCGCGTAATGGACACCGACTCTTTAACTGAACAAACGAATGTTTTTAGTGAGTGTTGAAAGTGCTTGCGCTGTTCGTTTGGGTCCGACTGCCGTTAGTTTGCATTTTGTGTTTAGCAACTATGTGTAAAATGAGAATAAATGCCTTGCACGGAGCTGTTTACGCGCTGGAAATTTAGTTGCGCGTTTATCAGCATGCCGTGCGTTTGAGGAACAGACGGTGCTGCGTCGTTTTCGCGATCTCGCAAACATTTGGAGCTTCTAAGAGAATTATTATTTTTTTTGTTAAACTGCAGCACGTGAGAAATCAGTGATATTCGGAAAGAGCTCCGGACTTGCAAAAATACGCCTGCAATGCAAGTTCAGTCTTAACAGGTGATCTAGGAAACGTTGCGCCGAAGTTTGCCCGGAAACCTCACCTTTACGCACCGCGTAGGTTCTCGGCGTTACGGGCGAAAACAGAGCACTCATACAATCTGACAAATAAAGATTTTTCTCAGTCTGAGAAGCTGAAATATGTGTGCCGCGTGGAGACAGGAGCCCGATAGAGATCAATACAGTTTTGTCTGAAGGCAGATCACTTTTGACAAGTGGTTCGATGCCATGCAGGAAAAATGGCTCGAAATGTCATTAGGAGACATTAACATGTCCAAGCGCAGCCTTCAAGTTCCCCAACAAAAAAGAGACAGTGTTGTCTGTGCCTTTAAAAGAAAACAAAATGTAATCATCATGCATAGCTGCTCTATTTATACTTACACAGTTTGACTTTAGTTTCATGTGGTTGCATTTTTAGTACACTTTGGCACTAAATGCATTTTTTAAAACACATTTAGCACGAAAGATTTACTTTCATTGTTTATTCTAAACAATACACTGTTATTAGAGCACTTTTTTTTTTGCACCGTACGACCCGGTTCTCCCCCACTACGGATGTGATTGACGACAGTGGCTGTGACTTCAACGACATTGTGCTCGAGATTTGTGATTTTTGACAGCTCAGATCTATGTTTTTTTTTTTTGTTGTTGTTGCGCCGGCGTGACCGGAAATGTTTTCTCAACGGCTCCTTTAATATTTCCACCGCACGTTTGAAAGGAAACAAGTGTTGACAGATCCCAGCAAAAACCCTCTTTTGAGATATCTCTTAAACAGACGCCGATTAAAATACCGTCTCCTTTTTGATCGGCGCCGAAGTGCCCCCGTAAATGTGATTTTCAAAAGGCATGACTTTGTGGGAGTATCGCCCGAGCCTGTTTCTCGCACAAAAATTTGCGCTGCGAAATAACTAAAGTCTGCGAAGCATGATGCTGTGTGTACAGGCGTTCTGTGATACCACCAGAGGGCTTACTGTTCCCCCCTCGGGCCCGCGGGAGGTTTTGTTTGCCACATCGCAAGAATCATAGCGCCGAAATTCATTAGAGAGGCTTGCGTCCAAAGAGAGCGGGCAGGTTTTCGGAGGGGGGGAGGCTGTATGAGCGTCCGCTCGCCGTGTGCTAGCTTAAGTGTTACACCATCAACACGGCTCGTGTAATGGTGGGCATCCACAGCAGACGTGCCTCCATTGATTTCACTGTTTTTACAACGCACTTCTCAGAGGCCAGATGGTCGATCAAACTCACTCGGCGAGACTGTAAATGTCGAGGGGAAGAGCGTTTCTGCTGTGCCTGTGTGTTATTAGCCGTCTTGCCCTCCTGCTATGAAACTAAAATGGGGAAACGCTTTGAAAAGGACAATGCGGTAGCTCACGACGGCATTAGGAGGTCCAGAGTCGTAGGATTTCGCAGAATCAAAGTATTTAGATCTGTGTTGTTTGGAACCGGCCGAGCGCTCGGCATGGATTGTTTGGCATGGCAGAAACTGTGATCCGGTGCTGAGGATCCCGGAGTAGCTGCATGGGGAGAAGCAACGCATGGGGAAGAATCGCAAAGAAGGACGATACGCGGCCGCCTTTTTCACATACGGGCCGAAAGGATGTCAGCAGGGTCACGTGTCTTTGTCCTTCTTTAAACCGAGTGTCACATGACAAGCTGTCCAATAGCCGCAGATCCAAGAAAAAAACCAAAAAAACATTTGAGGTCAAACTCAATGGGTTTTCAATACTCAGCTTGACTTTTGAGTCTAGTTTGGATTCGCCGCTGTCACTCAAACCTTTCAATATCGTTCAGGGCAGCTGCAGCCTATCAGGATCCACTCCAGTTTTGGCACGAACGGCTCTGGACCGCATCCAAATGTCACTGCAGAGCAGTGCATATGTCTTGGAAAATGATGACAAACTCTCAGGAGGTTCGGTTTTTGTAATCCTAATTTTAAGGAATTTATCTTGCTCAGTTTGACCTTTAGAAAGAGCCAACCGAATGAGATTTTTTTTTTTTTTTTGAAACCTTGGTACACATTTACACGCACGGCTTCATAAATTCAGTATCTTTTGGAGATTTGTTTATTTGTTTTCAAAGATAAGCTTGTGCGTTTAGGCCGTCTCGGTTGTTGTTCAAGAATACGATTAATGGAATAAACGTAATGCCTTTAAATGAGAGAATCAGCGCCAGAGAAAGATTTATTGAAAAATCAATCGCTTTATCTACCTAAGAGTTACCGTGCTTCATTATGAACAGTTAATCAATCTCACACTTTTTTTTTAGCTTTTCTTCTAAAGAGACATTTTTATAAATTCTTATATAAAAAGTCACATATATGAAAACAGGCATTGTTATTTTACATCTAATACTATTCATATTTTAAGCTTTATGTTGTCTTTTTAATAGTATTTTACACAATAACTTTATATCATCTGTTTTTTTTACAGAAAAAAAAAAATGTTAATTTAGCTGTTGACCGCATGAAGTGCAGCTTCAGGTTGCATGATTTTTTGGTCCACGGCACACTTGAATTCGGAAAAGACTAAAAGCCTTATTTTTTATTTTCTTCAAATGTCTGCTTCGTACTCCATAGACTCTTCGTTTAAAACACAAATTGGCTGCAAATCCACATCACATGTAGCGGCAGAAAAAGCCTTCTTCACGGTATAGTGTATTTGACATATATAATGATGCTTCGTGTAACAGTATCTCAGCACTTTGGATCTTTTACAGCAATTAAAATGCCCTTCACATTAAAAGCACATGATAGTTTCTGAGGCGTGTGTCCCCTGAACGTGTTCCGAGTGGGCGACTGAATTTCCGCGTGACAAAAGAGCACAGGAAGTGGAGATAAATTACTAAAGAAGCTGACAACAAGAATTGCGCCATCGGTAAAAGATGGCCATCGGTTGCACGGTGAAAAATGAATTTTTAATTTTTGTGCAAATTTAATCTATAAGCTGTCGCGGGCGAGCTTAGACAGAATTCTTCTGGCAGAGACTAGAGGTTGATGCGAGTGTGTGTGTGTGAGAGAAGTGCAAGAAGGGTTCGAGCCCGGTGCACAAGTTCTTTGATGTCCGCCGTTGTCTACTGTAGCGGAGATGTGGGGAGACAGCGGCGTCTCTCACAAACAAGACGCACACACGCACGCACGTACATACAGAAATGCATGCGGTTCGTACGCACGCACGCAGCTGTGTGATTTCACTGAAGCTGTTGTACACGCGCTTCCATTTACAGAGTCAGCACACTTATGGCCTGCCGATTAGCTTCAGTGCCGTTAATGAGAGCGAGCAGATGTCGGTTTTGTTCGCATGAAACCCTGAATCAAATGCTCCGTGCTCTCTTCTCTCAAATCAGTGTCACTCTGTTATTCTGAAGCCGAGATCTACTTAAAGACCGACTGCACACACGTAGGCCTACACACACACTCGCAGGTTTTTGGACACATGCGGTATGCACACACACACACACACACACAAAATAAACTAATGAAAAGAAAACCAAATGGTGCATAGTGACACACATCATGTGGCATGATTTGATTACGTGTTAATGCAGCAGAAAATCTCCATTACACGATTTTGAAGCTTAATCTGAAAATCTATACATTAGGTAGAGCGTAATTATGAGAACTTGAGGTTTCGGAGAGGGTATGACTTTGATACACCCGAAGAATGGATAATCAAGCATTTTGATTTGAAAAGAAGGCATGGGTTGTTCCTTAGGCACTTGTAAGCATGTCTTATCGCAGCTTCAGAATAGGCCTATTTTACTTTCCTAATACACATTCCTGCCTTAATTGCTTTTCGAGCATGTCTGTGGTCGAAATGACTTTGCATTTTAGTATCACCTAGTTTATTGTTTCTTAAAAAACTGATTTGCAAATCTGCAAATGGTTGGACAAATATGTAGTCTCACACCATTTGTTGAGTCAGTGTTTCTCTCATCTTAAAAATGACTTACTTATTGTTGCCTCTGCATGTTAATGTTGTGAAATGGAAACTGACCCTGTTTATTTTCTAAATGCATGCTATTGATCTTATCGTGAATGATTCATCCATGCGTGCGTTTTATTTTTTTCACCGTAGTGTCAAAATGTCATCTCAATCTTCTGGTGGAACCACCAACTTCTTTTAACCCCTTTTTATAGAGCCGACTGCAAGATCACATCCAGATCTGCCTCCATTCAATCAATAACCAGTGGAGTGACCTGTCACCTTACTTTTTTCTTTTCGATAATGCATTTCACTCGAATGGCCATAAAAATACTGCAAGTACGAATATCGGTTGCTATTTCCATTACATCACAGTTTTAAGCTGGGGTAGTAGGTGCATTTAACAAAAAAAATATATACATATAATTTAATTAGGCAGTATTGCTATAGGAGTGCTATTGTTCAGGGCTGTACATTTTCTCACATTAAGTTTAATTAACAAGGGTGACTCACTGATTTTTAAACAAAACATTAATTTCTGCGAATGATTAATAAAGCATTAAGATTTGTGTGTAATGTGAGTGACGTAAGTTACTTTCTTTTGTTTTTTTAAGTAAAGTATAGAGTAACATATTATTTTTAATTGTAATTTAAATTTAGAAGGAAATATATGCTGTTGATTTTTTCAAATAAGTAACACCAGTTACTTTGTTTTCCGTGTCTTGACCGACAGCTCTGGTGTTGCCATGTTGGGAGAAATTGGGAGTAAGCACAGAGGCATTGCGTTTGCTATGTGTTATTAATCAATGTCTTCGCTGCTAACCGTCGATGATCCAATTTACCAATATTAAGCAAAAACTTTTTTTATTTTTGCTATTGCTGCATAGTGTCGAACTTTCATCTCCTGCATCGCATTCTTCGTGCAATTAGTTTGAGCTGCGCTCTGTGAAACACAGTTTCATGGCAATTTCGTGAATGACCTACACCTAACCTCGCCCCTAAAACTACCTGTCACTAGGATTTAGATAAATCGTGCAAAATTCATATAAATTAGCCACCTAGTAAAATATTGGTTGTGTGTTATCATTTCACTTTTAGTGTCATAGGGCTTTTGCATTTGTAAACTTTTTTATAAAGATGTAATAAACTAAAATTCAAAAGTAACATGCGTTAGTTTCCATCAAAACAAAACTAGCTATTAACTAAAACCACTAACGTAATTAGTTACTTTTTTTAAGGAGTAATGCAATATTGTAAGGCCTTACTATTAAAAGTAATTTCCCCAACACATACTAAAATGTGGTCTGGGAAAGTTCTGCTTTGCTACAGCTTTTCTGTTTTCCTCACTAGTGAGAAATCGTGGAGCAAATGGCAACAGAGACGTAAAAGTAAAGCGGCCCGATGCTGATCTACTCTCTGAAAGTCGCTTGGCCAATCAAACGTCGGCTTTAAGTTGTACGAGTAAACTTGCCTTGTTCTTTCCACAGCTGCGTAACAAAATGGTCAGCAGGAAATAGAGATAACATTACAGCGATGGCACAACATTGAACTAATTTACTGACACATGAGGTCTTCCCTTTCACCAGGAGCCCTCTACTGTTCTCAGAACAGATGGTGTTTTCATATCACACTACAAAGTGTGCGCTCCACAGCACTAGGTCTTTCGGGAACATATGTTCTTTATAATAAATAATAAGCTGACTAATCTTACACCGATGCAAGCATACATCTCCTTGGAGAAGAAAGGGTGGGCTGGAATCGAATAATACGGCAGCAGACTATGATCTCATCAACAGAAATGGTGGGCCCTTGTCCCTGGATGTGTGTGACCTTCCGAATATGACAGCTCTCGGAAAAATACATAGCTTGTCAATGTAGTTGTTTTCTCCGTCTCGCTCTTTCAATCTCACTCTTTCTGTCCGTTACTCTTTTTTTGTTGTTGTTGTTGTGGGAGGTGCTACACCAGCAGACAGAATCAAATTTCATGTCCACCCATTTGTCTTTATTACGAGCCCCTGTCTAACGCATCCGATTCCCACTCACTCCCGTCAACCGGCCCCTGCTGGGAAAGTCAAACAGAATTAAACCGTCCAAACGGGAAAACCCGGCCATGTTTTCCTTGCGTGATCGCAGGTCACAGCGGCAGGCGGAATAAACAAAGGCGAAGAAGCGACCGTTTCTCAGTCACACGAGCGACTCCGATCGGCGCTCATGTGCCGACTAAATATCTGCTGTGACTCGGCCTTTGAGAAGCAGTGAAAGGAGAGAGCAAGCTTGGGAGACTCTTATTTAGTTTGTTAATTAGCTCGAACCTTTTGATCCCAATTTAAAAACCTGCCACGTTGCAGCGCTCGCCTCTTTTGTGCATTGCCTGGAGCAAAATAAAACGGAGCCCATTTTCCCCCTTTGCTTTTCAAATAATGTGGCATTCAAGTCCTCCCCCTTCACATACTCCCTCCCGTTTGATGCGAGCTGCCTTATCCGTCTGCCGTCATGCCCGGTGCCCGCAGAAACGCACGTTAGAGTATGGATCACCCGTTTCTGCAATAATACAGCAGCAGTCCATTTCCTTCGGCTTCACTGAGCATTGATGACATTAAGGTATATTGATTTAAATGTACATTCTGTGAAGAGGTAGGTTAGCCAATAGGTCGGAAGGAAATTCACTAAAGAGATTCCTTTATTATTCTCCATCTGTTTTACTGGACAATAAAATTAAACTGACGGCACATGGAGACTTTTGCTTAAATTTCTGAAGGTTAAGTGTGCAATTTCTTTGATGTGTGAAATATGCATTCAAAAATTGTCAGTTGTTTTAACTTAATAAAATTGTGATACGCATTTCTCACCAGTTGGAAATTTAAATTCACAAAAGATATTATTTTATTATCTCAATTGGTTCTATTGGATAATATGATTAATTTGGCAGCAAATGGAGACGTTTGCTTAAATTTGTAAAGGTTAAGTGTGCAATTCCTTTGGTGAAACATATTATGCACTAAAAATGGTTAATTGGTCTAACTAAATAAAATGACAGCACGCATTTCCCACAAGGTTGGAAGAAATATTCCAAAAAGAAAATATTATCTCAATTGGTTCTACTCAGCAATGAGACTGATTCACTGATTGATTTTGAATGTGTGAAATATACAAAGTGTGTGTGTGTGTGTGTGTGTATAAATATATATTAGTCTCTTTATCCACTCACTCACAAAGCATGGTGGCAAATAAACCTTTATTGTCCAGTTAGGTAACAATATTTATGCATGATTCCCCCAAAAGACCACCCAATGGACAACTAACATCAATTAATCAATTAAAAGTTGGCAAAAATAGCCACTCATGAGTTTCATGGGAGGAGCGCTGAAATATACCTGGAAATTAACACGGCATGTTAATACGCTCCTGTTACAACTGCTAACCCTTGATCTACAGGTAAGACATGGGTTATTGTGATCATCAGTCCATTGGCACTTGAAGAGGTCTGTGGAGGTCAACCAGAGCATAGCTGAATGAGAGCTGCCTTTGAATTTCTATTGAGCAACAGCTCTTTTCTTTCACGTCTCCTTTGTCCTTTCGTGAATCTACAAGTGCTGTGGAACATTTCCGGTTATGAAGGCATGCGATTAACAGAGAATGTAACTATTGAGTTTCAGCATTTTTGCAATAAAAAAAGACTTTGCATCAGATATGTTCCGTTTCTAATCAGATACTTATTTTATTTAGAAATTCTACAACGAAAGTTGAACTAGGTTTGTTTGAACAATCACAAATAAAACGTCCATTTTAAAAACTATCCAGTAAAGAGTAACAAGGCTTTTAATGGATCCATTCAGTTTTTCTTTGTGTACTTCTCTGTGCATTTGTAGCAGAAAAGATTCAAGTAGGAGCAGAGAGCTCTGACCTCATATATAGTGCTTGTGAAGGTCAAGAGACCAACAAGTTCCAGAACTTCTCAAATGGATGCTCTAAACAGCACTTTTGAAATGAAAAGTTATATGATGTTACTGGAAAATAGGAGACTTATTTTAAAGTTTTATAGTGTTCGTAGGTGGGAATATGCAACTGTGGATGGTGTTGTTTGCTTAAGAACAATAACCAGTGCCTTTCCGTCATTCATTGTGCAAGTTAAGCAGTTTTTATGTTCTTGCCTGTAGGAAAAAATTATGAAGTGTAGATTAAAAGATCACTACCACTGTAGAGATTCAATAAACAACAATCCCCTGCATGGAAATGGACTTTGTTGAACAATAAGTTTTGAATACAGAATGATGGTGAAACCGAATAATTAGTTGAATTAATTACCTCTCCATTTATTGATCGACATCAGATGTGAACTTGAGATCATGAAATTTGCATGAATAGACACAGTTGGTAATCAATGTGTTATTTTAGAAAGCAAAATAAATACATTTTTATTCTTCTCCAGATCCTTTAGCAAAAAGAATTTTGTTAATTTGACATGCATTGTTGTGGTTGCACCGGTTTATTTAACATGCTGAATTAATCAAAACACTTTGGAATTGAGTTTTGTAGGGTAACATTTAAGACTGCTGATGCACGTCATGAAAACGATAGACTGAAATTATTTATTTCTCTTAGAGATACAAAACTTTAATCTTGGCATGTCTATACAATGTGCACTAGCTTGTAAGCCACTAACACAAAGTCATTACTGAACCGTAAGCCAACAGCTACTACGGGAAATGTCAGGGGTAGTGTAGAGTCATTCAGGCAGGAGATGAGAGCAGCAAGGTGAACTCTGATCTGGGGAGCTAAAAGATTACCAATAAACACAAGAAAACAAGGCCTTTTGCAGCTGCCTTGACAATAATGCGATGTCTGGACTTTGAAAGGTACTGCATGAAGATTGGACCACTATAAAGCTCAGAAACAGCAATGTTTTGAAATGCCTAATTTGATTTGGTTTTAAATGTCATGGACAATCAAATGATTCAGAAGACAAGGTTTCTGCTGAAAGCTCCTCTACAATGTAAACAAGCACAGCTCAATATTGTCGTAAATATGGTGTTCATCATAATTCAGATTTTTCTTTGTTGTGGCTTGTGCCTTGGTGTTTAAAAAAAGCAGACCAGTGAACGTGTCTGCATTTGCGCACTTGTCTGTAGTCGTAAAAGTCATTATCCGCACATGAACATGTTAAAGTTTCAGTGATAAATCATCGGTTGTGTTTGACATTAGTTCACTCCAGGTTGTGGGTCTTAAAAAGGATGAATGAAACCCTGTGATTGAACAACATGAAACGAAGCAGTGATTGAAAAGAAAGAGGCACGTCTAGGCCAGGGGACAATCAGTGGGTCTTTGTGCCGTTTTCCCAGCCGGTAATGACATCTGGAACGCCTCGTGCATAGAAATAGGCATTAGCGCTCGGGCAGAATCCGGTGTGGCTGCAACTCTACAAAGATGACAGAATCCACACAGCGAACGTCTGCAGGATGGGGCCTATTAGAGACCGAGATCTGTTTGAGCTGCTGACAGACTTGAAAAGAAAGACTTGAGCAGATATTACCTCCAATTATGGGGCTTCCTGACCAGTGTGATCGAGTGGAACTGGGAAGGCTGAGCCCTTTCATACTCTCGACACGTCAACTTCTTTTTCAGAGGCCTTACGATGATATAGAGTGGCTTTCTTTCCTCATTCCTTCATCCCTCGTTCTCCATGTCCTCGTTCTCAGCCCTCTCATCTCTTTTCCTTAAAGATCAGCGATGCAGGGCTGAGTGTTTCAAAGTCCTGAGAAATAAAAAAACCAAAAAACACCCCCATTCTCATAAATGGAAAGTGTTTTTGTGGGGGACTCAACTGCGAAGTAGACCTCATCCTGTCAAATTGCAAATTTAATCCTATCCAGCATGTGCAAATGGTTGTAATCCCCACCGGGACACAATGGTCTGTTCACTTCTCATCCAACCCCTGCCTCATCTGGCTGGATTATAATGTCTCTATTTGAGTAATGATTGCCAATTACACATCTTTATATAATGGCCCTAATGCCATTTGGGTCTGTGCTATCCAATGCAGAGTTTAACAGAACAGACTCAAGAGCATTTTTTAGGATTTTATTAGCAGATAAAAATGAGAATGAGTATCACCCCCTCAACCAACCAATTAATTAACAATCCAACCAATCTTCAAACCAATCAATCAATCATTCATTCATTCAGTCAGTCAGTCAGTTAGTCAATCAATCATCCAATTTATTCGGTCAGTCAACTACCAAATTTACCAGTTACTCAAACTAATGTATCAACCAGTCAGCCAATCCCAGTATCTCCAATCTGTGACACTAGTACTAGTACTCAGCCATTCAATTAGTCAGTCAATCAAATATCCCACCATCTAACAAAACAGTCAGACAGTTTACCATACTCAAACTGCTATACCAACCAGTCAGCAACAGCACTTGAATGAATAAGTTGGTCAACTAACCAACCACCCAAAACTACTTCACCAACTAGCAAGTCGATCTTAGTATCTGTAGTCTGTGACATCAGTGCTTCAATCAAATCCATCAGTCAATCAAACACCCAACCATCTAATAAGCCAATCAATCATTCAGTTATCTAACCAACTCACCAACCACCCAAACTACCATATCATCAACTCAGTCAATCCCAGTGTCTTTGACATCAGTTCCTGGCTCTGTCATAC
Organism: Puntigrus tetrazona; assembly: GCF_018831695.1. Lineage (NCBI taxonomy): Eukaryota > Metazoa > Chordata > Actinopteri > Cypriniformes > Cyprinidae > Puntigrus > Puntigrus tetrazona. Next base: position 4,602,659 of record NC_056714.1, on the reverse strand, counting down.
CAAAAGTACCTTTTCTGTGATTTTCCAGTAATCTGAGTGGCTTGATTTGTCTCAGCTAGAGGGAATAAACGCTGATTGCCTTCCCCAGGTCTTGATGGCAAGTCAGAGTGTTCTCCCCACAGAAGGAACGTGCTCCTCTGGGGACTGATTGGCTTCTTGGCCCTCACAGTGCTGGCTGACATGCTAGCTGTGTAGCACCGGTACACCTGACAAAGTCCTCATGATTGGAAGACTTTCTCTGCCCTGCCGAGCCTGAAGTATATCAATTCTCTTGTGTGAATTTGCCCCAGTTCACAAATGTTGCGTCCATGTCAGATTATCAAAGGGTTATAGATGTTTCAACCAGCAGACTCCAGACAATATTTGGATAGATGAAGAGATGTGTTGGTAACTGAATAACAAGACCTGTCTTGTGTTCTATGCACGCAGTGTTCGGACCATCACCTTTTTTCTTTGCTTGGTTGTTTTAGAGTACCACTTTCATTGCATTTGTATTATTAATTTTTTTTTCTGTTTTGTAGCAAACCAAGAAAATATCCAAGAAAAGCTGTAAAACCATCTTTACACAATTTATATTGTGAAACTTACCTGCAATACAGACTGACTAGGTGATAAATATATTGAAATAGTGATGCACCAAGTATATATGTAAATAACATAATACTAACTCTGTCCAGGGAAATCCTGCCTAATTTCTATGTAAATTAGCCTCATTATATAATGTGCCTTATTCACAAACCTCAGATCAAGTTTTCTGCCACAAATACAATTTGTGTAACAGAATGCAAGCAGTAAATTGAATTTTATTTAAAAGAGACATTTGTCTACAGTTTCTATTGAACATGGCAGCATTCACTCATTAAATGATAGAGAAGAGCATTTTGGGCATATATCCAAATGTAGACGCACTTTCGCCATTTTAAAGAGCCAATTCATGAGCTTGGATTGCAGTTGTGGAGTGACGCTGTAGTCCAATTAGTGTTTTATTATTGCACTTTAGTTATTTAAATGTTGTATTAGAAATTTGTACAAAAAGATTTTTCTTTGTTTTCACTGTGATTCTATCATTCTCCAGTAGTAGGCTACATTGTGCAATTGTAATATCAAAGCATGAATTTCTAAAGTAAGACTTGTTGTGTGGAGCTTATCTGTAGCGATTGCTCTGCATATGTACTATATTTTGCCGGTGGAATATGTTTAAAATGTAGTTTTGCATGGAAACATCTGAATTTCAAATGAACATTTTCACATGTATTGGAAGCATGTCACCAATGGTTTCTACAATATAAGTATGTTTAACTTTTTTTATGCTTTGGTTCAACATTTAAACACTCTCTCAGACGTTGAAAATAGAGCAACTGTCTAAACGTTTTTCAGAAATACAAGCAATTAATATGTAACCTCAGTGCTTTCAGTTTGGGAATGGCTACAATGAAAGATAAACCTAGTCGTATGCCAGATTGCAATAGTCTGCAGTGCAACTTTACACTGTGGAATTACATCAGTGTGAATTACATAAAGTGTTAATTCCATATAATTCCAGCGAATAATCATTGCTATTCTTTGTGAACTCCCTACGATATCCTTCATTTAGAGTGGGCACATCAAACCACTTTTTTTTTTTTTTTTTTTTTTTACGCAACACTGACTTTTGTATGAATGCGCACTGTACTTTGTTAGGGTCAGCTGATGAAATCTCAATGTTCTGCTCTGACATCAGCCAGATTTGCGCTAATGTCAGAGCAGAGCATTGTGGGAACGTATGGCTAGAATAGATAAGTGCTAGTTGCTCTCTGGCTGTCAGGTTTTGAGCAATGACTGACACGGAAACCAGCTTTTTCTCAACTATCACATGGCCCGTCCACAAAATGGAGGCACCGTAATGACTTTTTTAGCAAGGCAATTTTAATAGAATATCTTTAATAGCATTCACAATAATTTCATTTGGAGACATGATTGAAAGTAAGAGAATGTGGAAATGAAAGGAAGAAAAAGCCATTTTCTCTTTTGTTAATCTATATGAAGGACTCAATGTTCTTTTCTTTAGTGTATTATTCTCATGGAAGAGTGTATTCACGGAAGTTTCATTTCATTGTGATATCTACTTTTGCCTTGAATCTCAGACTATCCATCAGAACATTTAAAACATTAACCAGACAAATAGAGGAACAAGCTCACACCAGACAATGTGGAAAAAATGGAAATGCATTTCCTCTGTAGGGTGGTAACTGCTAGGGAATACTAAATAGAGAACACCGCTTTGAATGTCGTTAACGTATCTTGAGGACAAACTCTCAATATTGACTTTAATAATAGCTAGTAGATGCTGGACGTATGGTTTGCATAGAGGCAAGTTGCAGTTTGCAGTTTAAAGAAAACTTACTGTGACCTTTCCATTCCAACTCACAATGAACTTTGTGTGTGTGTGTGTGTGTGTGTGTGTGTGTGTGTGTGTTTGTGTACAAACCACAAAACCTAAAACTCTGTAACAAATGTTGCACCAGTAGCCCTTTTTCTTATTTTAACTCAAATTAATTCACATACTTTAGGGTTAAGCTGCAGACTTCAAAACAACCAGACAATTGTGGGAACAGTGTATCAAAATTTAAGATAAATGTAATCTTAAATTATGCAAATTTAAGAAAAAAATGATTACATCCATCTCATTTTCTCCCTCATTTATAAAGATTGCGTTAAAATGGATGTTGTTTGTTGTCACAATTTAGTAGGTGTTCTTTCGTCATTTATCTTTTAAATAGAAGCATAAGCTTCTGGATTTGTACGATAATCTCTACATCTTGTAAAAAAAATTGCATAATTTTTTAAGGTTACTGTCTTCCTCTTGATGTGTGCAATTGCATTTCACCGGCTGCCAACTATTATCTAATCTTTTTCTAAATGAAGTGGCGACTGTAGCCGCAGGCAAGTTCGTGTTCAGTTGAAAATGGAGTCCGACTTTTTTTTTTTTTTCATCGTCCCCAAACTCTCTATGTCTACCCCGTAGCCCTTCGGGTAGAAGCTAGAATTGTGTCTAGCTGGATCTGTGCCCTAATGTTTTTGTCATCGCCATCTCTTCACACGTTCTCTCTTTCCATTCGAGAGGATGAGATGAGTTCTCTCTTCCTGCAGCCTGTCTCGGGTTCTTCCTCTACAATTATCTAGTTTGTACATTGTTCATGCATTTGCATGCAAGTCGTTTTTTCTAGTTTTCCTGTCTTGCCCTGTGAAAATTTCCTTCCTATTGTCCCCTCAGAGAAGATTACAATGTGACAATACTGAATTTGTATAATTAAACGTGCTAGTGCGGGGGACTACGTGTCTGTGTTGATGATAGACCTGTGTCGCTGCAAGAGAGGAGAGGGCAAGGAAAATAAATCCCGATTGCTCTCTCAGCTGCATTTACATAAGAAGTGGAAGTCAGTTGCAGAAGAATAGTTTGCAGTAGCGTTCCATGTTTGTTCAGTGAAGACCGAGTGAGGACCTTTAAAAATGGATGACTATTCGTGAACGGCATAATAATTGGAGGGACATCATAAGTGTCAGCTGAAAGCGGTTTGTCTTATGTGTCCAGATTCGGCCAATGTGAGATTGGATTTTGCTAAAAAATGTTTGAAAAAAGTCTACTTTAAATGTCAATAAATCCCAGACTAAAGGCAAATCAGATTAGATCTCTGCTCTCTGTTGTATTGGAGAGATTGCTGATGAAAAATAGTTTTGGACAGTTGACCTGCATGGACCTCCACGGCAGGACACAGAAACTCTGACTGATGCCAATTCAAGAGAATGCAAAGGGAAGGCAAGACACTGCAGGCAAAACCTTTTTTGGGTTTTTTTGGTCAGTGGTCAGTTTTAAGATTTTGGGCAATTGTGCTTCCGTAACTCCCCTTTATTTAAAATAGTGCAACAAAAACATCCAAAATCTCTTTATGTACACTAAACAACCATATTCTGAATAGTTTTACAGAAATATAATACAATGTTTGATTGTTAACATCTTTTCCATTAATACATTGTTAGTTTGCTGCTTATTACTAGTTAGTAAGGTTAGGTTTAGTTATTGGGTAGGATTAGAGATGTAGAATAAGGTCATGTAAATGGTTAGTATTCTACTAATATGCATTCCAACTAACTATAACTGTAGGTGCAACTGTAAAATAAAGTGTTACCAGGGATAGTATGGCTATACTTAAAAATTGTTATTGCCTGATCTACTGATCATTCTAACTGTAAACCGAGCCTTGTTTAAAATCGTTGAACGACAGCAGTGATGGTTAAAATTCAAAACCTTGTACAGTATATACATTGAATACAGTGTAAATTGCTTTGGATAAACATGGATAGATAAAAAAAATCACAACAACAGGCTGTATACTGTATCTTCTATACTTGTACATACTTCACATGACCTTCCCTTAAGAGGCATTGCTTTGGAAACAATTCTAGTGTCACTGTCAGTTTAAGTTGATGTATCATTTTACATTATATATATATTTATATCTGAACTGTGAAAACCAATGTCTGCATGTGTATGCAGTTAAAGCAAAATAAAATGATATATTTCACATAGTGCTCTCAAACACGGTACGTACCACTCGGTTTACTTGCTGTGTGTGATTGAATGGTCTTTTCATGGCAATATTTCAAGCGGGAATCTCACTTTGTATTTCAATAGACGATCGCAGGTGTTACATCTGATTTAAATTTTCTAAACATGCTTCAGTGTAATTGCACACGGGCCTCTTTGGAGGTTTTTTCATTTGAATTGCATTATTGTTTCGTGCATAAAATAGTCCTTTTATTCTTACATTGGCTCTGTAATGATGTACGAGCAACATTTGTTTTTGTTATTTGTTCTTTGTACCGCTAACTTCAATTGTTTCGTTATTTTTATATACATCAGATAATAATGAGCACAGTAAAGCTGCTTTTGGTTTGTATCATTTGATTGTACATTTACCAATGAGCGTTTAGCATGAATAATGTCCATGGGCGGCAGCGTTGCTTTATGCCATTATAATTGAAAAATAAGTCTTATGTGACATGTTTACCCATTAATGAATGACTTGATAAAAAAACCAACATATTTTCTGCACTTTGCTGCAGTGCATGCGGATTGTTTGTCTTTTGCATTTATATTCAGAGTGCAGAATGCAACTCATGCAGGCAGACTTTTTAAAATGTGAATTTAAGAGTAAGCTTGTATACTTTGTCGCGCATTGTCATTTTGACACGAGGAACTCACAGCTCTGTATGAGTATGTGTCCCTGAAATGTCAGACTGATCTGATATCTGACATAATGTGACATATCTGTTATCTGCCATAATTTAAACACCCGTAGGTCACAAAATCATATTTATTTTATTTTTTATTCCATTGAAACATGTTTAGAGAAATGAAAATGATAATGAAAATGCTGATCAAGTCTGGAAGCTTGTCGAATGTGCTTTATCCATTCCGGTTTGAGCTTGAAAAGATATTTTTACATCAAAAAAAGCCATTTTCACTGTGCTGTGTGATCATCTGTTTATTTTGAGAATAACTTTTTTTTTAACCTCCTTTGAATTGTTGAGATGACAAACTTTGCATTGTCAGCCTGACATTTTGTGACTATCTTTAGGTGTAATAATAACATTAATACACATAAGTTTTCAGAGACATATTGGTTTCTACCAGCATAAACTGTATTCTTGGTTTTCTCAAGAGTTTTTTCACAGTTATAAGCCTAATTAGACGATACAGTTAGTTTCTTAAGAAAGCAGGTGTCTAAGAAAATGTTCATAGAATCTGCTGTTCTCATTACAATAGTGAATTATCACCTTGGCTTGTCTAAATAAACGGCCGAACCAATAACTCGCACACACTTGCGAGGCTACGCACCAGTAGCCTTGACATTAGCCATCAAAGCAATGACAGAATATGGTATTTAAAACATTATTGATCATGTTCTCATTCGTTTTCCTTTCACTCTTCATGGCTAGAGCACGAGCCCCAGGATGTGGAGTTGGTGACCGTGCTGTAGCGGTATTGAAAACGAATTATTAGATTTAATGGTATGTAGGGGGAGAAAAGCAATGAATAAATAAGAGGTTATACAGTGGTGGAATTCAAATCAGTTGCAGATTCAATTTTAGGACAGAATGGTAATGTGACGGCCAGAGAAGAGAAGCCAAGAGAGAAGGCTGTGATTTTCCCCACACCGCCAGCGTCACAGCGTGCTAATTCATGTTTCATGCTCCGCAAAAGCAGGCCAAACGACCGTTTTTTTTTTATGTCCAACCCTCGGCTGCCAGGGATTTCTTCCATTTTTTTCAGAAGCCTATGTACTTTAAGGGGTATTACAAAGTCCATACCTTCTTTAAAAATATTACCAGGGTATCCAGGCAGGAGCTGGATGGTCTTTTGGTGTGTTGTTTGAGTGGCTCCAGGCCTCTTTTTACAGGCGGAGCATCTCTGTGGAGTCTTCAAAGCGCCACGGTAACAAGGCTGCAAATGTCTGTGGGTAAAAAGGGTAAAAAGGCCCACGTAAATGCTCTCCTAATGACTCTCAGCAGGGTTACCCCCGTATCTTTCATAAAGAAAGAGAATAAAGCCCAGAACCATTATGCCGAGTCCATGCGAAATCTGGGAGCGGTGTTGGGATTCAACAAAGAGAATACCCATTCTGCCAAATGGGGTGTAATGGGATACATTAGTGTGTTATATGCCTTGCGGTGTACCTGGCAGTCAGATGTTGTTGTGCTCTTTTTGTTGTAGAGATTGTCTCTCCAGATGGTAATTAATGTAATTTTGAATGCCCGAGTGCAAACATGGGGGACAAGCGTATGCTGCTGAGCACGGATAGCTGTCTTGCTTTAAGGATCAATGAAACTGCTGTTTAACTTCACGTGTTTCCTGTAGTGTATTGGTCTCAAACTACCAGTAATATTTAAATTAGCGTATGAAGTTTGATTTGTAAAAAAATATCCGCTCGCCCTAATGTATTACATTTCGCATGTCACTTTCATACCTGCAGTGCTTTTTTTGTAGGTCTCCGTGGTGCAAAATATTGAGCATCCCAACCATAAGGATGTAATTTGGCGCTTCACCACCACAGTTTGATGTATCATTAGAGAAATTAACTAACTAGTCACAACCGTTTACCATAAACATGCTCGCAATTCCATCATGTGAACCGATTAAATTGGTTCAAAAATATAGGACTGTAACATTAATGCCATCACATGCATTTGGTGGACTAATAACTTCTGCTAATTAATTTATGTGAGATCAAAATTAATGTTAGATAATTACAGTTCATTTACACGGACAACAAAAAGCCGTTTAAATCAAGTTACGCAGTATGTAATTCGTATACACTTTACTCCCATAAACATGCACTTCATTCAGCCAGCAGCTTTCTTGACAACTTAATTTCTCCGTGATGCTGCTGTAATGAATATGGCATCTGTGGACTACTTCACTATATTTGTTCCCTGTCGTTTTTGCTTTACGTGATATCTGATTCATCGCAGGTTCCCTCATATGGCATACTCTGGGGTGCCATTACAAATGTATGTACAAGCTCACTCTTCAAAATCCCCGTTTATTCTTACCACACTATGGCTTGAAACGTATATATATATATTTAAATAAAATGGAAGACATAGAATGCATTGCATGATATCTTTCTTATTAAATTTCTGTTGTGATTTACAGACAACATACAATAAAAAAACCCCAAAAACACAGACGCAAAATCTTGTTTACCAGTTAACCAATGCAGAACTTTCAGGAAATGCCCCCTAACCAATGGCATGAAGTTTGGGGCGTGGCCACATGTTAGTCTGACTAATGGCAGGTGCTGGTTGAAAATGTTGTTATTTTCTCAACTTGCTTTGAAATTGCACACTTAAGCTTAATATTTAAAACATATGTCATGTAATATAACACTTACACTGCTTTCAGGTAGAGATGTGCACTGCTGAGGTCGAGAGCTCAGTGCTTTAGCAGCTAAATAGACAGCGAGCAGGACTGTTCTGGCCAAAGGCTCACAGGCCTCTCACGGCTGCACAAGGTCTCACATAAGCAGGGACCGACTTGACCACTACCGGGCAATGGCACCTTTGAGACTCGTACAGAACAAATAGATCATTGTTCCCCTGGCAAGCAGAAGATGGCATTTGCTAATCAGAAAGTCATCTGTCTGTGGGATGAGCATCAATTAAGGCACTTATGCAGCTAATGATCAGGAAAAAAAAAAAAAAAAAACTAATGGGTCTATTTAAGGGTGGGATCTCACCTCTATCTGTCCAGCTCAGTGTGTGCGCACTTACGGAGAATTCTAATTTCATTTTGGTGTAGAAGAGTCCTCGTAGTCAACCAAGGTCGTCACCACCTGTTACCTTAATCAACCCCACGCTGCAGTATTAGCCTGCGATTTTCTGTCAAACAATTAAGCCTTAATAAATCCAGCAGATAGTTAGTTCAGAGTGGGAGCACAGGGGCTGCATGCGTTGAAGACAACATGAAACGCCATTCTAAATGCAATTAAGAGGTTGGTTTATCTTAAAATGAAAATTCTCATTCATCACTTACTCAATGTCATGTCGTTCCAACCCCGTCTGACCTCATTTTCATCTAACTCCATTAAATTAATAAAAACTTCAATATCATAAATGTAATCCATACAATCCATGTGTTTTAATGTCTTCTGAAATCATGCAATACATGTGAATATACAGATATGGTTGCACTTTATTTTAACGGCCCATTCTCACAACAAACCAACAAACCATTAACTATGACTTTTGCAGCAATTGACTCTTAATCTGTTGCATATTAGTATTACGATAGCTGTTAAATTTAGGTATTGGCTAGGATTAGGGATGTAGAATACGGCCATGCAGAATATGTGCTTTATAAATACTAATAAAGAGCAAATATGTTAATAATAGCAATGAGAACTGGTCCATATACTATATCATAATATAGTTTCTATTCGATATCATATCATAGCTCTGGAAGTCAGGAAGAGTTAATGAGAAAAATTTGGGGTTTCCAATATTTGGCTCGACAACACGAGGTGATGGTTTTATCTATACTCATTTACATTGTAATGCATTTGGCAGACAATTTTAATAATACTGCTAGTTTGATGCAGTGCAACTTATTTTCCAGACAAAACAAAACAGTTGTTTCAGAGGCAGAGCGTCTTAATTCAACGGTTATAAAAAACATTTTTCACAAAATGATTGTAGTTGTTCACAAGGAATGGAGCCGATGAAAATGAAGCTGCTTTTTAATGAGATTAGATTCACTTTTAAGGAAAAAAGGATTTATTTTCCTTTTGGGTGCACTATATGGCGACTAGACTAAACCAAACCCGGGTGAATGCTATGTTTATTTTCATAGGTTGTTTTTGAAGCGGCGGGAGGGACTCCTGTCGGATACGGGACGGTCACTGCATGTAGACATTGACCTAGAATGACATTATCACACATGGCACACCGCTGTCTCTGGCTGTTCGATTGCCACCCCGGCTAAGGGTGACCCTGCTGACAGGCGACCTTACTCAACACCTGCTCTTCTTCACGGCAGCCTGTCGTCGGCTGATCCGATCGGGAGAAAACAGCTTTCTCCAGAAAACGCCTACAGCTCTCAATTACTCAGAGGACATTAAATTTTACAAAGCAGTTAAGTACGAGACACGTTCAATCTCTGAAAAATAGGCCCTTTTTTTTTTTTTTGCGAGCCTCCCGCTCGGCCATCAGGCTCGTCTCTCTCGATGTGACATGACACACAGATGTGAGGCTGGGACTCGCTGAAGGCAAGATAGAGGGCGTAGCGTGATATTAGGGGTTTCCTCTTTAGGAACATGCCGCTGTGTTTCTGGACAGACCTGCCAAAGGGGGCGACTTACCCACAGCTAGGGGTTAATTGCACCACTGGGGAAAAATGCCTTCTCTGATTCGGTGCACAGTTGATTGGGTGGTTGGTGACAGGCCGCGCTGCATGTTGCGGGGAAAGGGAACGATGTCTGGAGGAGAAGAAGGCCGCTGAGAGCATGAGCTGAAAATAAGTCGAGCTGACAGGAAGCGCTCCTCCTTTTGGAGGCAATTTCACATTTGTATCCACTTTGACTTACTAAGCTGTTATTAAAGTGCGAAAAGGGGGCAGCTGTTCTTACGTGAAGCATCGGGTTTGGAAAGCATTTCTGTTTGATTGCATGACTGTCGGCTAGAGACTAAAACAATCACAGCATTGTTTGTTTAATTGATGGAGAAGAAAAATTGGAAAGAACTGAAGGAATGGGTAAGAGACTTGGAAGAAAACAGCCTGTGGGTATTTTTTTTTTAATGCACATCCATTGCGTGTTTGGCCAACTTGTTAGAAGTTACATCTCAGATTTCGTCGTAAATATTAAATGTTCTACAAACATGCGTTCATTAGATGAGCCGCACGGATATATCTATATATATATTTTTTTTTCTTTTGTGGATGCGATACGGCATGGTATTCCCGCGTAGCAGGAGGTCGCAAAAATGAAAACAAGAAGATACTATTTGATTGTCATGTTTTTAACACGGTTTAAGAGCTAAAAGGAAACCTTTTTCCTCGAGGACCGCCCTGAACTGTTGTTAACGTAGACTCGACAGAAATGCAATTTATTGCCCATTTTGTAGGAATTTTTAACATTAAGACATTAAGGTGTTTCAAAGGGTTTCCAGTACATCTGCTATGGTTTCTATTTGGTTTCTTGGTTTCTGGATGAATGTCAAGACAAGATGGTACCTAAGCAATGATATTCTCAACATAACTAAAAGACATACCTATACATAAAATTTACTTCAGTTTTTAGCCATGTAACAGTAGTAACAGTAAAAATGTTAATACAATAGGCTACGATTTATAAACCAATGCTTTGCCACATTTGTATCACATAACCAGCTTTTCTAACATAGTGAACTTGCTCTGTAAACCATTACCCATTGCAATTGTGATGTGGAGTACTGGGTAAAAGACCAGTGAAGAAAAAATCAATAAAAGAGTCTAAAGACTTATAAGCAAGCCAAGCTGGCATTCATTAGATGCATTTTTGTATGAAGTTTGATTTTCTTAATGCTATTGGTTAGGCTTAGAGTCGGTGGTACTCATTTTCTTGCTGCTAATCAGACACTTCTTTTCCGAATTGCCAAGATATGTAATAAAATGTTTGTCAGATTCAGGTTCATCTGTTTCTGATAAAAACAAATGCTCTTTTAGCTCAATTCACTGGACATTTCACTTTGAAACTCTTCCAAAATGCAGTATCGTTTTGACAAAATGCCGTAGCAGGCACATTTTTCCACTGAGACTCGATTGGATATTCTGGTCTGTATATCGCTCCCGTCTCTCTTCAGTGTGTAAGTCTACGTCCTTTTTTTTTTCCACCCGTTTTATTGTCCGCCAGGTAAAAACTGTAAATCCAATTGCTTTGAAAAGTAATAGCTCACCTTTCCCCAACAAGCCACGCAGTTTGAGATATCTAATATGTCTGTAGCACAAATAAGGTTATGTGGTACAGTGTATAGTTGAAACAAATACGATAGAACCTCTAAGCTAAGCATAAACATTAACAATAGGCAAACAAGATTAATAAACCGGTTCAAATATGCACAGTCCAGTCGTTTTTGGGATACCGATTACAATCGTTTGTTCGCATCGGTTTTAAGCCCCGAAAGAGGGTTGCGTTCTGTTCAGGCTGCGTTACCTTTGGATGTTTATTAGGTCTGACGTGCACTGACCACACGAACCAAAACCCACACTGCCCCCTCATGTAGCTGCCTGTGATGAGAGAGAGCAGCGCTTCTGTCATGGTCGTACTCCCCTCGGCAGTAGGGCGGGCAGTAATTAATTTTCACATTTAACCGGGAGGCAAAACGCTGGTGTCCTGGGACGTGGCGCATGCCACCAACCCACATCCTGGATTCCGGGGATTAGGATAATTAGCCCCCGGAAGATTGCGTAGACAGATGGAGAGGACCCATCCCTCCCTCTCTCCCTATTTCACTTTGCCTGTCTTTCTTTCAGATAAATAAGGGGTGTTTCCGAAGCAAGCAGGAGGCGCAGCACGCGTCTCCTGTACCGGCGTGGTTCTGCATGAGGCCTGGGAGTTCAGAGGTGGTTTGTTCATACAGGATGAAAAGATTCACAAGAGTATTGATTGGAATGATATAGTGGAGCTGTTTGCTTGGCGGGTTCATATATGGATCTTTGCAGGCCTTTCATCTTTGGCGTGTGTGTGTGTGTGTTGACTGAAATGCTAGCGTTGTCACAGGCAGCTAGTAAAGAAGCTCAAAATAATATGAAAATGACAATAAAAATCGAATACATACATATGTTTTTTTTTCTTCCATCTGTTACTTATTTATGGTTTCACCTTAAAAGAGCATCGTGCGAATGTAAGAAAATGTTCCAATGCATTATTTCCTTTGAAGCTGTAATTGAATGTAAAAACAGAACCAGTTATAATACAGGTGTATAGCGTGCATTATAAAACATTACATGCATTACGATTAATGCATTTCACATTATTTGCACATACGGAACTATTAACATAACTGAAGAATAACAGAAAAAGCTTAAAGCAATGTTTTACCCCAAAATTTAAATAAAATAAAAAAATGCCGAAAACGTACTGACCCTCAGGCCAACTAAGATGTAAATGAGTTTATTTCTACAAATTAAAAAAATTTACATTAACATCACATTACGTGTTCACCAATGTCTCCTCTGCATTATATGGGTGCCGTCAGAATGAGAGTTCAAACAGCTGATAAAAAACATCACGATAACCCAGAAGTAATCCGCTCCAGTCCGTCAATTAACATCTTGTGAAGCAAAAAGCGGGGTGTTTGTAAAACATTTCTCAATTTTAAACCATTCCTTCAGGCTAAAATATCCATACTGTTGCTTTCTCCAGTGAAAAGTCTTATCTGAATAAGGAAATAAATAGGCACCGATCAAGCGCAGTTTACAAGCGAAAACAGTTTTTGGTGGTGGATTCTGATGTGAGAAAACAAAAGGAGATTTGTTTTTTTTTTTTTACAGGAAGAAGTTTATGGATTGTGGAATGTCATTTTGTCTGGAAGCAACAGTTTAAAATTTAAAATGCTCTAAAGACAAATTTGTTTCTCTTTATTAATTAGACTGTGGTGCGGTGTTGATTACTTCTGGATTATTGTATTTTATTTTATTTATTTACTTTTCGTCAGCTGTTTAGACTCTCATTCTAACGGCACCCATTCACTGCAGAGCATCAAATGGTGAGCAAGTGGTGTAATTCTAGTTTCCATAAAGAAGCAAATTAATCTACACGATGGATGGCTTGAGGATAAGTACACTTTTAGCTAATAATAACTATAATAATAATAATAAACCTTTCTCCATATGGTTCTGCTAGACAAATGCAAGCACGTAAACTTTGGACATTGCTTGGTTGCTTGCTCACTGCGTTTCATCTTTAGCATGCGTGCGTACGCTAATTGAAATGTTAGTGTTTTCACAGACAAATATATATAAAATACAAATACAGAAAAAAATACTTTCAATAATCTGTATATTTAATGTGTTATGAAGACATTTAAAATGTCTTCGAATATTTATGTTTGTTCTTCTAAGAAGGTTTTTTTTTTTTTTTTTTTTTTTCATCTCTTCATTAATAATTGTATCCACATTTATATTATTCATCATGATAGTTACTTATTTACGGTTTCACCTTAAAAGAGTATCAAGCAAATATAAGAAAGGGTTCCAATGCATTATTTCCTTTGATTCCCTAAATTTTTTTCAGTTGTTTAGACACTATTTCTGACGGCACCCATTCACCTCAGAGCATCAAACGGTGAGCTGGTGGTGTAATGCTACATTTCCCCAAATCTGTTTCCACGAAGAAACAAATGAATCTACACGATGGATGGCTTGAGAATAAGTACATTTTTAGCTAATAATAATGCTAATAATAATAATGCTTTAATGTGTTTCTGCAAGCCAAATGCAAGCTTTGGACATTGTTTGGTTGCTTGTACGCTGCTGTGTATGTTTGTGTTTTATTTAATTAATTATTTTATTTTATTTTTTTTATTTTTTTCCTGCGTCTGTCTGTATGTTCTAAGCCAAGCTGTGAGATGGATGTCTTGAGTTATCTGCCAGCACCGTGTCAGGGCCCTTAATGAAAAAGAGAGTGGACTGGTTTTGAACCGCTGATGGAGAAAACAGATTAACTCAGTCCAGAAGGAGCGACATAGACGTGAGCTAACAGAACCACCTCGTCCTCATCCAGGTCAAAGAAGCGAGCAATAAATTCACACTGACCTCCTGACCGCTGAAAATAGCATGCTACATTCCAAAAACTATTAAGCTGCTGAGCTGCATATGCATGTTTAGATTGTAAAACACAAAAAACTTTCTGTCCAGCTTCCTCATTTAAGTACGATACTCTAAACGCAGTCCTGTATTGTAGTTTCGAAACACTAGAATAAATCACTACGCCGTTCTTCCGCACACCTCCTCCTTTTGCATTCCGTGGTTCAAATCAAATCAAATAAAAAGACATGAGGAAATCGTTGCAACAATTTACGATTAATTCCCACCATTAATCACACCCACTATTGTAGTAGTTTTTTATTAACGCATTTTAGTTAGTAGCACTAATTCATCACATTTTTTTCAATTTAAAAGCGAGGGAACTGTTTAATATCCCGCAGGAACAAATTTATGGATTCCTCCCAAGAGCCTGTAAAAGGATAACATTGCTCGACTTACTTAGGGTTCTTTTTGATTTGACTGCGTCTTTAGAAATGGTGAAACGGCAACCGTCTGCGCTGGGTTTTTAACGGAACTACACGAGGGCGAGAACGTTCGACTTTCAGATTTTAGCGTTTGGTGTTCTCCACAAAATGGAGGAGAGTCTGACAGCAGGTAACGCTGGAGTCTTTCATGCGGCTGTGCGACAGACCACACGAGGGACGTTCGTACGACTGCGTGAACGGCATGTGACAGCAAATCTGCAGGAGTATGAAAAGAAGCATGCTCGTGTTGCAACATGCCAATTTTAATGCGCTTAGACAGCCCATCCAGCATAAATCCGGTTCGAACATGATCCTTTTCTGTGCGATAATGATGATTTATTGGATTGAAGTAGTAAAAACGAACGTGCTGCTGTGACAGACATGTTCTCTTTAGAGTGGCGATGCGTGCCAGCGATTACCTGCCTCCTTTTCCCGAGGTCAGGAAGTTCGAAACTGACTCAGAACATGAAGTCACGACTTTGACTTCTGCTCTCAGGAGATGCATTGAATTTGTTGCATCATCTCCCGATGTCTTCCTGCCTTTTTCTTTTCCACCGTCCTCCTCGCAATACAGCGCGCTGGGGTGTTGAGAATTATTATACGACACACAAACAATAACCAACCAGGTGTAGACGGTATTTCATCAAGAGCTGTCACTTGACGTCTCTCAGGAGAAACCAATAATGGATGATGTCCATCCTTAAAACGTCCCTTACAAACCCAACACTTGTCACCCGTGGAAGAGAAGCGCGTATGTTGTTTTCAGAGCTTCAGGAGCCTGACGCTCAGACAGATGGCGAGCTTCAGTTTGTTTAGTTCCTTCTCAGCAGAAAAGCCCGAGAAACAAATCGAGCGATGAACATGCATGCATGTCATTATGTCTGCGCTAGCAGATACGCAACAACAGCGTCGATTCTGCTTATGGGATCACATTGTTGATTTTTTTCACGTGTTTCGAGACACTGAGCTTAGATGTTCGCACTATATACGATAAAATGCGCTTCTGCTTTGATGTTTCGCCGCTTAAAAGCTTATCGTCTGTAAGAACGACTTTCTATTTTATGAAAACTCAAGTTCTCCTCCTAATGTGACCTAGATGTTGCTCCGATGAAAACATACTTACAGATAGATGTCATTTGGTTGATGTTAAAGCAATACTTCACCAAAAAACCAAAATTCGAAAGGAAGATAATTAAAAAAAAAAGTTTGTAACCCCTAGTTTTGTTATCCCTACTTTGGAAGTCAATGGTGACCAAAACGGCCTGATTACAAACTTTTTTCCAAATATCTTCATTTGTTAATAAAATGCTGCTTGTTGATAGTAAAATAGTTTATTTTAAGTTTATATCGTGAGCAGGATTAGGGATGTAGAATAAGGCAATTATTAGAATATAATTACAGTAATATGCATGCTAATAACCAGCTTGTTAAAAAAAAATAGTGCTACCTAAATTGACATTTCTGGGATTCTTTAATGGTTTAACATTGACAGCTTTAATCCTTACATATATGCGGATTATAATATCATTATTTTAATGTTAGGTTACTGTGTAAAAACTTTATATTATAGTATTACTAAATTAATTTAATTGGAAAAAAAAAAAATTAAATAAAAATAATATAATAATAATAAAAAAAAAAAAAAAATATATATATATATATATATATATATATATATATATATATATATATATATATATATATATATATATATATATATATATGTATGTGTGTGTGTGTGTGTGTGTAAGAAATAGATACCCAATGCATTAATAATAAGTCTACTCATAATTATTCATAAAAATTATTATCAGCCCCAATTCTAAATATGGTATAATTCTAACTGTATACAGTTCTTGGTTGGAGAAGAACAAAAATAAAATAAGGATACTGCATGGTCATGTGACAAATGTTCAACATACTATTTAAAAAGGCATTCAGTGTTTACTGTAAAATAAGCTTTGTATTAGTCCATTCTAGACATGTAGAGTTTGATATTTTGATTTGATTAAACGTGAAATGTTTGTGTGTTAGTAGTCAAGAACCCGAAGCAACACTACCAGCTCTCAGACAAACAAATTTCCCCTAAATGTAACTACGATAAATCACAATGGACAAGACACAGCGTGCTTCCTGCTCAGTGTAGCCCTACTGATCCAGAGACTGACCAAAACTAATCCCAGTAAGTAGCAGAACAGTATTAAAGGTCAGATGTTTCATGACCCTTTTTCATTGCATATTGAGCTGTTGACCACGCCGACCACAAAATACAGCAATCACCGATGCATGGCATTGCAGGATAAGCAGCAAAGGGCAAAATGAGAGAATTTTCCTGTTTAGGCCAAAATTGTGACATTTGCGTGTGTGTGTGTGTGTGTATGTGTGTGTGTGTGTGCAAATTAGGCCACATACTGTGTTGTATATAAATTGTATCAAACATGCTGAGCTGATCAGGATTACTGTAGATATGTGAAATATTTAGGCAATCAATTATTATTGCTATCGCACATTTGTCGGGTTATGTATGCATTCTTTTATTTAATTTGTGCTATGGACATGTTTCCCAAAACTGCATGCCTTGTCGAAGAAAGCATACGAAGGGCATACGTGTTTTACGGAAAAATTTCATTGAAATGGTGCCTTGCAAATATTTACAGCAACAATGCAATGTCAACCTTTGCAACACTCGAGCAAAAAATGGCAAAATAATCACCAAATGACCTTAAAAGTACCCCTTAATTTTCGCAGCGACGGTAGGGATTCATACGAAGATTAAGATATGAATTATTGAACAGACCGAGTCTCATGCGGATATATTTACGGTGGACTGCCGGTTGTGAACACAACTGCGAAAACACTACATAACATCAACACGAAGCGCGTCAAGCGTGTCAAACATTTGCACCAGAGCACAAGTTGTGCCGTTAATGAATACCGTTGCTCAGGAAAAGCGTCTGAGAAGAAAAGCGTGACAAACCAGTTTATGTGTGCGGCGATCTCCCGAGCACTTCCCCAGCACTTCCTATGCTATACGAATACGGGTACCGCCAGAGACTGGCGCAGGAATATGAATATCCGCCAATATAAATTTGAAAAGGGTAACGCGGAATATCAGTGATGACACGTGTGTTGGCGAGGCAGGTATAAGGCAGCGAATCTGGAGCAGGCAGCGCTCGGGAACAAAGAGCTCAGAGAAAAGCGAGCGACGTGCCACTTCGCCTTCCATTCAGCTGGAAAATTGTAGGCATCCAAATGGCTCATAATTTCAATTGCAAGGCGCACCCTAATCTTCCCTGATTCAAACATAGATTTCTGATGTTTTTGCGCAATTCATTTCAACCCACTGTATATTTCAACCTGTGCCGGCACAAGCCAACAAAGAGGTCTGATTGTCGAGCATAATAGCAGGCTTTGTTGAGGTGTTTTTTTTTTTTTTCTTGTCTTTTTCTTGTTGAATACTTCAATTTATACCGCAGACGTTCAGGCTATATATCAGCGGTATATCAAGGCCGGTTCATGAAGCATGACAAGCCTGCTGCTCATCACTCCCAAGACCAGATCTTCACATTTCTCTTGATCCGAGGAGCACCCTTGAAATTGGCAAATTTCAAAGCAGCCTCCCCGCTGTAGTCCCGTTGTTTACCTTGGTGAAATTGGCCGTGCGAACAATTAGGGCTTTTGACGGCTGGAGACACGAGGACGGAAAATGTGTGTCGATTCTGAAGATAGCGTGCTGGTTCTGGATTCTGATTGGTCAGTACAGTTGTTGTTGCAAGCTATAAAAAATGTATTTTGAATTTTGATTTATTAAATTTTTTTTGCAAGAATTGGGCTATTTTACTCATTAGATGTTTTCAAAAATGTGGCTTTGTTATACGTAATAACTGATTAATAATATAGTAATAAGATATTAATAACGGTCAAAGTTATTTTGCAAAAAACGATAACTCAATTTGTATTTTTTTTCATAAGTATTTACTAAAGTCATTTACTAAATTAAAGTTCATAAAAAAGTATTATTTTAGTTTTTGTTTTTGTTTTTTTACACACATTTTTTATAGCAAAAGCAGGTAACTCCAACTGTTTTTTTTTTCTGGCAAAAGCAGACAACTCAATTTTTTGTATGTTTTAAAGTATAATAAAAATAAAAAACACTCATTTAATCTTCTTAATCTCCTCAGATGACAGTGTAGATGCCTGACTATGGTTGCTGTTGTTGTGATCAAAGACTGTATGGATATGATTACATGCAATGATCTGAGCCTTTCCATCACTATTGTAACGCGCTGCTTTTGCAAATTTTCATGAAAATGTTTTATTTAATTTTATACAGCTTTTCAGCTTGGTCAGAAGACCTTTTACTCCATGGAGAAGATCACAGGTTTATCGAGTTCGGTGAAATTATTCACATTACTCAGTTCTTGTTATATATTTAATGTCTCTATCTTATTTTTCTACATCATATTTATTATCAATACGTGACAAGTGCAAAGATTAAATTTAACAGAATTGGTAAAGATAAAAAAAAAAAAAAAGTTACTGTTTTGTGAAAGTTATTTAAAGGTCTTTGCAGCTGTGCTATATTGTTAATGCAGTCGGTCTTCGGCATGTTGTCACTAACAACATGTTTTAAGCATAACTATATACACAATATAGCACAGCCTATCATTTTACTAAAATGTCAGAGCTGAGCTACAGTGGTTTGTGAATAAGCTTTTCAGGTTTGATCACATTCTCCCTCTTTGTTCCCAAATAATTACCTTTCACTTTATCACTAAAAGCCAAAAAGTATATTTAGAGATATTTAGAGTATATTTAGTATATTAAAAGTGATTAATAGCTCTGTATTCATGCAATGCAGTGTTGTTTTAATTGCACACTTAATTGCACACATATATATAGAGTTCATAATTGAATTAAAATACGTAATATTAAAATGGTCTGATGATCATTTGCATGTAAGATGATGTTTTAAAGCAAAACTTTCTGTCAGCTCGAGCCCTTTGACTTAAAAATAAGTACCCCTTGAAATTTTATTATGATTGAAGTTATATTTCTATCATTGGATATATTACACACTGTAGCAATATAGGTCATATATATTCAAATTCAAAACACACACACACACACACACATTTATATCCGTAAGTGACTGAACAATCATTGAAAGTCATATAATTGAAATGCATTTCCAAACATTTTGCCTGTGTTATACATCACATAACCGGACAGCGTTATTTGTTTTCAACCCTGTTACGATTTGGAAAAATCTGATTTTTCTGCATTTCTCTACGGCATCGGTGGCTTGTGTGTGGTTGCACACAGAGCAATTTCAGAGGATAAAAACGCAGCAATAGTGTTCCATCAAAAATCCTGCAGCCAGGCGACTTCCAGTGGTAATGAACTTGTCAGCCTTGTGCCTGTAGAGTTCTGAGCCTGATGTGGTTGTTATTATTCAATTCAGCGTTGTGTTCACCCTCCATTCCCTCAACCGATTTCTCAAATGCCACACCAGGCCTCTTGTTTTCCAGCAATTCCTGTTTTCTGCTTACTCCCACTAGACCCCAGGTATTTTATTGGCCCTTGTTTAAAACAAATAATGTTTGCTGTTTGCAGCACCACTGCGAATTACCTCAAATGTTAAAGCTCCAGATGAATGTTAGCGGGAACGTTACAGTTGCGGGGTTGCTCTCGAAAATGATTTACAATATTAAATCCTTTTGTTTTTTTTACCGATATTTGCAACGACGGTGCGTTAATTCAAAACAAGCGTGGCTAAAATACGAGAGGGCACTTTGTAAATCGCCTAGCCGGTCTGTAACGATGCAACACAATAAAAAAAACGTAAGCTTCATGCACTTCCGTCCCTTCCTACGGAGTTCCTCAATGCCATCTGAAGATCGCAGGCTGTGATAGTTTCAGCCGCAGCTGTTTTTCAGCGAGCCTCTAAATGCTTAATTTTTACAAACGGCGTCTTTCATTAAATTCACCACAGCTACAGTGGCGATTAACTTCATTATTACCCTGTCTATAAGGAGATAAGGAAGCAAAATCCCCTTAAAAATCCCCATAAGAGCAGCTTAGGAAAATATGAAGGAGAACTACCGTACAGATGTTGGTTTTGTTTTTTGATAAAACGTTACATGTGGGCTGAGAAAAGATTTTGCACTCTTCTAACAAAACATTGCGGCATGTCAAGCGTCAGGCGTCCGAGCTGTCAGTTCGGTAGCCTGCTGTATGTCAGAGATCAGAGAGAATAGAGTGAACAATTTGTGCTGTGCAATGAGCATGACTGCTGCTTCTAACAATCGTGCGAGGATCTGCTCTGAGACACGGGATTGTACGACAAATCATCCGGCTCGCGCATTGCGACCGATTTCCCGCAGTTACCTTTGATTATGAAATTAACATATCCAATATAGATCAGATCATGTCTCTAATCGCGTTCCGATGTTTAGCAGGTGGAGCTTTTATTTGATTACTTGATAATAGGGATGGACGGTATGACGTTTTATCGCGCGATGGCAGGTTGCCAGGCAACGTCGCAACACCAGAATCGATTTTAACTCATTTACAAGTCACAAGAGTAAGGAAGTCGAATTAAACTGATTTGAGGTGCAAAGAAATTCATATAAGTTTCCATTACTTAAACTGCTGCTTGAGTGAAAAAGACATACGTTTTGAGGACGCACGGATGGAAAGAACAAGAACGTAAGAACCAGATTTGTCCATTTTTTAGCAATCGTCTTATACCACTGATTGTTGTATGATATGTCAGTGTTAATGGATTCATCATGAACATCTTTGAACAACACCCATTATTGTTGTCGCAGTTATCGTTATTGTTATTATCGTCAGTATTTAGTTCTATTTTCTAATCCAAGTGTGTAAAAAGAGGCTTTTAAGGTCAGGTTTTTAATAAAATTCCAAGTTAATGGATTTTCCTCCTCTAAGTGGTCTAATGGCGTTTCTGGTTGTCGTCCAAAATGCGTTCACTGAGGCATACCAAAATAATTTCAGCATTAAATGTTGGACTATATATTATAGCAAGGGCAAGGGTCTATTAGTATTACCCTCATATGATGCTGCGGGTGGGAGTATGGGTGTCCCTGTGTTATCTCCACATTGTTTCGTGACTGTCTCTGCATTCATTTCTCTCTTACGAAGCAGAAGGTTCCTCCACGAAGAGTGTTGAGCACAGATAAGTAATACACTTGTTTAAATTGACCTGAACAGGTAATGAAACGTGTCTCAGAGGACTCGCATCAATTGCTCATGTGTGAATCCCAGTGAAAGTAAATATTAAATCACGTCAGGTTATATTAAAATTCATTGTGCATGCCTAAGTGGGGGGAAAAGTGTGTGATCTGTTGCCGAATTTGCAGATGCTTGAGAAAATCTGAAAGGACTGAGATGATACCGCAGCAAATGACAAACTCAAAAAAGGATTACTTACAGGTTTGGAACAGCAAAATTAATGTAGTTTCGAATCGACTATTGGCTAAAACAAACCTTTAACTCTATATCCGGCTTTATTCGCGTTTAAGTGGTCTTGCTTTGTGAAACAAGTAACTGTTGTGACGCTTCAAATCATGCCGGGTTGTTCGGCGATGCTTTTTTCTGAACTTATTATATTTGCCTTGCAGATGATGAAATAGCAAAAGGATTACGTCTGTTAGACTTGCGCTGAAAGACCTGGGTGTGAGTACTTTTGTAAATGTGCTTATACTGTATGCATGGCACAAAAGAAACATTTTGAATTTATTTGGTAACCAACTTGTTTCCGAATACTGGGTTAACGAACCACTTATTCAAGAGTCTGACCAAGGTTGTAAGTTTTGAAAAATCGTTGACATGATAAATGGAGTGCCTGTGATGCTAAAGAGAAGAGACATTCGTGCATTAAAAAAACCCCAAAAACATCTAGGTTCTATCCTCTTCAGTGATTTCCCAGTAGTCCACTAAATGTAGGCTGTACCCATAAAGCCCATATGCTTTACTACCATGCTCACTATACATTGCTCTATTGATTATATGTGGTTGAGTTTTTAAGTATAATATGTGGAGTTAACCTGTTTTTTGTTCCGCGCTAAAATTCAAAAAATTAATTCCCATCACTGTTTCAGAGTGATTTTAATGCGAGCGCTTTGGTAAAATGTTAGTGGTTCTGCTATTTGTGAGTACAGAGCGAGCGGGCTGGAAGGTGGTCCCAAAGTCATCCGCTCATTATTGCGTTTGTTCCAGGGGGTGTGTGAGCGATCAAAGTAAGGCATGCTCAATTTCCATTTCAGTAGCTCCTGTCCTAGAAATTAGCCAGGGGTGTCCCAAATGACATGCACTGGACCCTCCGTCCATTTGTCTGCATTAAGTTTGCATGGGAATGGTCTCTTTAGTAATAAGTAGGCCAGTTTTTATATTTAGTCCCGTCCTCTTGCACCTTGAAAGCGGAGTAACCTGTTCGCTCACCTGGGTTAATGTGGGCCTGTGCTGTACGCAGGTGAATCTGATTTGGTTTCTGGGCGCACGAGAGCATGTTAAAGTATGTTTAATGGCATTTTAGCTATTATTATCGAAATTAAATAATATTAAGGTTTCGTGTATGCATGCTACCGGAATGCACTAGAGCATTTTGCAAATTTATTGTGACAAACGAACCAGTAGTAATATCATTTCATTGGGGTTAAAATCAGTGCATTTGACATTTTTATTTATTCATTTATTTTTTTAACTCAAATATCTATCTCAATTTTGACTCCAAGGTTGCATGTCACAGTGTATTTGTTTATTTTATTTATATATATATTTATATATATATATATATATATATATATATATATATATATATATATATATATATATATATATATATTTTTTTTTTTTTTTTTTTTTTTACAGTTAAACAGAATCAATGCAATAGAGTCAATAATGAATATACTACTTTTACTAAAAAAATGTTTCATTATGCTATTATGTTTATAAAAATAAATACATAAAACAGTTAATTTCAAGTACAAATATTTAATAGCTACAATTACTTTTTTATTCATTCTATGTGATATCAGGATAGTCGTCTCTCTCTCTCTCTCTCTCTCTCTCTCTATATATATATATATATATATATATATATATATATATATATATATATATATATACATATACATACACACACACATGAGTTTCAATAGCGTTTGTAACTATTTTGAAAAAATTAAAAGGATGCAAACTGGAAAAAAACCTAACATCATTCAGTAAACCCAACTGCCAGATTTGTTTCTGAGATGGAGATGGTTTCCGATATGCCTTTAACTAATGCTGCATCACAGTGAGTTCATATGACCGCAGTCTGAAAGATTTTTGCTGCATACTTCATACTGTTTCACAATAAATAACAGGCAGCATTCAGTAGGATACTGTGCATAAGCAGTACACTAGTACATAGCCTTACTTTGTCCAATAGCAATATATCACCTGCTGCGTGACGGCACGCGCCTCGTCTTTTCGAAAGATACAAGGCACAGTGGCTTCAGCTGACAGGCCATTTGTGTTAGTTCAATAATAAAGTCCTCTGTGCCACCGCAATGGTTCTTTCACATATCTGTGCTGACTGTTCATTGATTTTCAATACTGAATCTATTCTTTAAACTCAAATCTCGAAGAGATGATGGCACGGTTTCTGCAGTAACACACTGTGCATTTAACATTTCATTTATCACCCCGAACCTGAGGACTCTGCGGCAGCCGGCGTAGATTTATAGACATTTTCACCTTCACATTTCGCACAACAGTAAAAGTGAAAAGGATTTGTCATTAAGGCCCTTACGATTTCATTAACATTTATGAAGAGCGATGACGACGCTGGTTGGGGTGTTGTGGCGGGAGAAGACGCTCGCCTCCGAAGTCTCGTTACAAACGGGATCCGGCGAAGTTAGCACGGATCGCTAATTAAGTGGAATGGGTAAACAATGTCACCCATCTGCTTGTAAAATAGGAATTGTTATTCCCAGGCCAAACTCCGTCTAAATATTAATTGCTTCCCTAAGTGTAAAATCAATGACAATTACACTAGCTGGAGTATAGGTAGTGCTTAGCGGTTATCTAACCTTGTGATCTCTGATTTGGAGATCCATTTTCATCATGGGAGCGTTTGACCCTCAGGTAATGTCTAGGCCTGCTGCTGTTGGTTCAGGACTTGGGAATTAAAAGAGCCCCTCATGTCGCCTTAATGAAAATGATGCCCCTAAGCGATGGACGGGCCTATTACAATAAATCCCTGCATGTGCACACACACACAGCCGCAATGTTTGGTTTCCCCTTCTCTCTCTTTGTCTTTCCCCTTGCCACTGTCTTTCACACACACACACACACACACACACACGTGCGCGCGCAGGCTTGTTTTCGGTTTTAAACCTTTAAGCCTTTTCTATCCTGCGAAGCTAAACAGTGGCTTGTGTCTCAAGTGGTTTTGTCAATACTCGGCTGAATAGAATGACAAACTGTAAGACACTTAAAAGACAACTTGAAAAAAAAAAAAAAAAAAAAAAAAAAAGATCCGCAGGGATGCAGAACGCAGAGGCTGCCCGCTTCGCACCTGAGATTCACATCGCTGTGTTTATTTTACCGTTGATTAACTCGCGGTTAAGTTCGCGATAAAAATTCTATCGTCGTTTATTCACAATACACGAGGAGGAATTTGGAGGATTGTCGTCGCTGCTCTTTTCCGTGCATCACAATTATATAGTGAGCTAGGAAATGGATGTTATGAAATGCTATGAAATTAATGTTTCTGCCATGAACGAATGAACAAATTATTCAATTAATTAATGAATAAAGGTAACTTATCTCGAAAATTAAGGCCCGTTCAGACCAGGTACATGAACTATAAAAGATAACGATAAAAATATATATTAGCATCCACACTTTGTATGGTTTATTCTGAGTGCATGCTTTAAATTCTTAACCTTGTGACAGCTGGATGGATTCTGATTGGCTGTCAATACTTTTGTTCTTCGTCAGCTGGAAAAAAGCATGTTCTGAAAGTGATTCGAACAATATTGTTTGTCTGTGTCTTTATCATTATAGTTGTGGTGTGGAATCAAAAAAATCGTTATTGATTTTTACTGTTCACTATTTTTTTCATTATCTTTATATAGTTATCGTTCCTGGTGTGAACAGATCTTTAGACTATTTTTTTACAATTCTCAATTCATATCTCACAATTCATTATTTTTTTTTAATTATTTTTCACCAGCAAATTTGATCTTGCAGCTATGTGCTTATATTTCACCATTTTGTAGTTTTTGTGTTTCATTCGGCTGCTTATATGCCGTATTTTGGTCCTATATGGAGCTTGTTATGTACAGTAATTATGTCAAAAAGAACAGCATGAGGACTCTTCAAAAAAATCTCCTTTCGCGTTCCGCCAGAAAGTTCCGGAATGATGAGTAAATGATGAAAGAAATTATTTTTTGACAGAGCCGTGTCTTTAGAAAAATGACGCAGAACACTGTGTCCTCTCACTTCATACTTGTGATTTATGTCTCTCCATATTTTACAGTCATTTATCTTGCAGTAATGTAATTTTGTGGGGAAAAACAGTGCCATTTTTGCCTCATTGTAGGAAGCGATATCCTATTTGTCCCCTGTCGCTCCTCAAACCAGACACTCCTCTTTCTCCTTCATTTCATTACAGTCCTTGCAAAAGATCTCCGGTTGACTTCCTGGACGTTCCCCATACAAACCAAATTTGCTGCATGCAACATTTTGATTTTGGCTTTTTGTTTCTTGCATTTACGGTAATAAACCTCGACTTACCGTAGTCCGGCTCGGTTCTGTGTAATTAACTTGGGAAATCTATGTTTCCTTCAAAGTTCTGCTAATGTTCAGTCCGTCTGCGCTCTCCACGAGCTTTTGAGTGATGCATTTATTTATTCGGTAGCTGATGATGACCGAGAAACCGAGAGTGAGATGAATGGGATTACTAATGGAAAGCTCTCTCCAGGTATAATACACAATTTTGCTGCACATTAATACACATTTTCAGCATTAATAGAAATGGATCTGGACTTTCCTTCCCTGATGGCATAGTAAGATGCAATTAAGCAATATAGTATAGTAACAGCAGAGCACGACTTCAGGAGCGTATTGGTTTAATAATAATAATGTTACATTACACTAAATGTATTAAATATGCACCTTTTCACGCATTTAAACTCATTTTTGATTAAATTAACTGTTACTATGTTATTACATGCTTAGTAGTAATTGATTACATGATACATAAATGCATTGCTTAAAATTAATTACTTGCAGTTAGATCATATGGTCACACTTTACATCAGGTGGCCTTAAGTACTATGTACTTACACCAAAAATCAAGTATAATATACTTATTGTGTTCATATTATATTGCAAAACACGTCTGCTGCTATTGAGGAGGGATACAGGTTTGCTGATATGGATCGCTTTAAAGGGTGGGTTAAGGTTTAATAGGTCAATAGTGCAAGTTTAAGTACAAAAATACGTTACAGATGTATTCATTTTAAAAATATAAGCGCAATGTAAAAACATGCATGCACACAATAACTGGCTTGTATCAAATGATTAATATAATTGTAAGTACATAGTAGTTAAGTCCGCCAAATATAAAGTGGGGATGATGCTTTTTTGTTGATTACATTATTGCATATTATCCAGTCAATAGAAATGACTTATGAAACATGTGTTGGGTCTTCATGTTTTATATATTCGTTTTTACTGCTTATATAGATTCCTAAACGGTAATGAACTCTTACAGTTTTGCTGGCGTTCTCACAATGACCAGTCACAACACAGACGGCTTTAATTGGATGCCACACAGAATCTGACCTCTGGATTTGTGTTTTCTTAACACATCAGCATTGCATCTCATGAACGTATTAATTATTGTTTGAACGCAATTCCTGTTTGCAATTTACGTTGCTGTATCTCGATACGTTTATGTCAGCTAAACCTCTTTCACCCAATGTATTTACTTCTAAAATCCCATGAAAATTTAAGGTAGTGAGTTAATAATACCTTCATGAACTCGACCTATTTCAGTGTGAAAATAGGTCAATCGAAAAGCGATCTGAAAGTAGTCCGATTATATTTATACTATAGATAATGCTACTATTGTTTTTTTTTTGAACAAGCCATAATTAGTCTGTTATTTCTCTAGCACTGGGTATTGTACATTTTAGCACGACTAGAACACTGTATTGACCAATCAGCATCAGTTGCATAATGCAAATTTATCATAGAAAATGTATTCAGGGTTACATGACGTGAGTGTTGAGCTCAGGAACACGGTGATGTACTTAAAGCATCTGCTAATGAAAAAGTCTGGCTTTTCGCCTGCTGGGCGCTAGCTTCTCTTTCTCTCTTGATGTATATCGATGCCAAGAACTGCTCCGGGTTCTTTCTGTGTGTGTGTTTTGGGTCCATTATTTTTTTGGCCTGCGCCCTTCATTGTTCTGCAGAGTTTGGCAGAGGTTACCTGGCACAGTACGACCAGGGCGTCTGGCACCCGGAGTGAACCACCTGCATTCAACAATAGCATAACTCTGCTGATGTGGAAAGGCTGTGGTGTAGCAGTATAATATCAGAGGTGAACCCTGCATTTGCGATGTTATAGCCGCACTGTGTTTTGTATTCTGAAAAGTTGACATCTGTATATGACTTAAGTCTTGACTACAAAAAAAAACAAAAACAAAAAAAGGGTATTAGTCAGAAAAAGTGCAGATATTGTTCAATGAACACACGCTGACCTTTTGTGACAATGTGCCCCATTGGGCGACTCTCACTCTATATGGGGTAAGGATTCACAATAGACACCTGGCATTTCTTTATAATAATATAATATAATTATATTATATATATGTTTTGAAATTGCAATGTTTAACACATATTTATAATTATTTGTAAAAAAAAAAATAAAAAAAAAAAAAATATATATATAAAATATATATATATATATATATATATATATATATATATATATATATATATATATACATACATATATATATACATACACACACACACATACACACACACACACACACACACACACACATACAGTATATAATAACATAAAATTTGATATGTTATTATAGGAGACACAATAATGCAAAAATAATTAAAAGAAATTATACACTGGTCAAAAATGTACATTAATATACATCACTATAATTTAAATACAAAAACAGTAATACTGTGAAACATAGTTCTATTTTAAAATAACTTTTAGATTTTTATATACATTTAAAAATGTAATTTCTTACCGTGTTGCAAAGCTGAATTTGAAATGAAATAGAAATTAAACGATGCGAATGTCACTTTTGAATAATTTATTCGCTCAGAAAATAAAAATATCAATTTCTTGAAAACTAACAAGACAAAACAAACCCACAATTTCAAGCGGTACATATGAAAATTTAATAAACCTAATGAGTGTGCTGTATCTTATCTTGCTTATGCTTTGTCTATTTAAATTCCATAAATCGTGCAAAGCAAACAATGATAATTGTTCAAATTACTTTTAGCGATACATTATAAATACAATAACTAGACCTTAAAACACATGCATATCAGTTATAATTTTTATAATAAAGTGTGCACGTTGTCACTTATCCACATGTGGTTTTAGTATGTTCACTCATTTAGCAGACAGCAAAATACGGTACGTTACACAACATATATAGTTTATATATATATATATATATATATATATATATATATATATATATATATATATATATCATAAATTTGTCTCTTTTGTATAAGGGAGGGTGAACATTATATGTCACTTTTTTGTTTATGTCCCCTTGTTTGTCATCCTGTCAAGTGTTTAATGTAATAGTGCAGTGTTTCAGAAAAAAACCCTGCAATGCTAGAGATACGGAAAGCAAGTGAGCCACGGAGGGCTGGAAAGAAACACAAAAGCTGTGCGCGAGAGGGAGTGTGAGAGGGAGGAACAGAGCGAACGCTGTGATAAATTGCAGAAGCGAGAAAACGAGTCACTTGAGCATAAAATTAGATTTTACAAATGTGTTGTTACCTGACAGTTATTTGACAGAGAAGATATCGCAACACTGGAACGTATATGAATATTGCTAATCGTATTGAATAAATGAGAGGTTGGGGGGCTTTGACGAGGACGGATCTTAATTTATCCCTCTTTATCACCGCAGACTTAAACTTGTGCTTGATTGGCTGCTGTCATTTATATGGTAATTTGAAATGCTCTGTAACGGACTAAAATCCTGCTTTAAAAACTCCATAAAACGCTCTTCAGATAACGCTATCGCATTGTTAGCGGGGATGGACGTTTTGGACGAATGGAGGTTTTTCAGCAAAGCTTTGAAACGAAGAAAAAAGGGGTCTATTTTCAATTTGAATATTAATATCGCGTAATAATAACTTATTTGTATTCATTTACGAGAGATAAATATTTAGTAAATATTTTTTAAATGGAGTAAAAATTTTCAATTTGATCTATTTAATTATTTATTATTACATTACATTTTTTTTTTTTAAATAGTACACATGGATTACAAAAACGACAGTTTGACAAACTGATATATTACTTTATTTGAGGCATTGATATAATATATGCAATTATTCATAATCAATATTTTTAAAAATCGGTAGACAGTCATGCATTTATTTTTAATAAATGTATATGATGTAAAAGGAAGGTACCCGCGTTTCTCGTATGCGTTTATTTTTTACATTTATTAGGATGCTGACTTTCCACTCGTCTGGAACATAGAAAGTAATCAAAATCAATATTATTTTAGAATACAAGCGAAGTCATCGGGCGATGGGCGAAGGAATTCGTTTCCAAATGGCAGAGAATAAGCAATACACCAGTCCTAAAGAGAAAAGACATTGATAAAAAAACGAAACGGAGCCTTTCTGGCGAAGCTAATAAACCGTCCTCCTCTCCTTCTGTTCTTTCGGGGCTTTTCATTGTATTTGTAAGTAAATATAGGCCAGAAATGCATCAGTCAATTTGTCGTATGATCTGAAAGTCGTTACGCGTTATCAATCACGGCAGATTGAGTTTAAGGAATAGATGATGTCTGTTTTCTGCCACTGTAATATGTCTGACTTCTGCACTCGTTCATTGGAGACAGACGCCGATTTCTCTCCTTGTTTTCCTTGGGGAACAGACAGATGGAAGGGGATAACAGGGCAATACAGCGTCCCTTAATTGGTCAGTGTTGTGCACAATGCTGGTTGTTTGCCGTAATTGTTTAGCGCGGGCTATTGTCTGTCGCTTTCTCCTCTTCCATTGTGTGGCAGAGTACCTTCGGCTTCCAGGGAGCAGCGCAGCTATTCACAGGCACGCTGGGAAAGAGACCAGGGGAGTGGTGCGCTACAAAAGAGCTCCCTCTAGAAAAGCTCAGCCCGCGTGCAGACATTCATCCAAAACATAATGATATTGTCTCATTGTTGGGCTTTTGGCTGAGCTGTGTGTGGTGAGTGTGTAAGCGTTCAGACTGGTACAGTATATTTGGGTACAAGGCACCGATAGAGCCACCAGAACGCAGGGTCAGTGTCAGTTGACC
The DNA here is from genome assembly GCF_018831695.1 of Puntigrus tetrazona. NCBI lineage: Eukaryota > Metazoa > Chordata > Actinopteri > Cypriniformes > Cyprinidae > Puntigrus > Puntigrus tetrazona. The sequence continues at coordinate 4,571,259 of NC_056714.1, read as the reverse complement.
CACGGCTGTAAACTTGCTTTGTGCGTTAATGGATTTTTTTTTGGGAGGGTTGTGGCATACAGTATGTTAGGGGAAAACACACTGTATTTTCTGTGCTTTCTTTTTCGTTATTTGTTTTTTTTTCTCAGAAACACATTATCATACCTTTTTGATTGAACACAAGCAGTAGCATTGCCACATGATATAAATTGCTTATGCTTATGTGTTAGCAAGATAATAAGATAACATAATATTCATTTTTTAACAGAAATGTCATGCATTTCTCCTTGGAGCTTCTGGTTATAGGTTATTATAGGTTATTGTTATTCGTATTCTTCCTATTATTATTACTACAATTAGTAGTAGTGATATTTATTTTAAAATTTGTTTATTATTTTACTCTTATATTCTATTGCAAAATATTTATTATCATCATCATTAATATTATTACAACTATTATTATTATTATTATTAATCTATTTCATTGTTTGTTTGTTTGTTTGTCTGGTTGTTTATGTGTTTATTTGTTTGTTTATATAAAGTTAAACATTTAAGTTTTACAATTTCAAATCCATTCAGCCGATCTTAGAGTCTGGCTGTAGTACCTTTAGCTATAGCTTAGCATAGATCATTGAATCTGATTAGACCGTTAGCATCTCGTTAAAAAAAAAAAAAAAAATACCGAAGTGTTTCAATATTTTTCATGATGTTTTCAGTCACTGTAATATAACTTCACCATCTGCAGCTATGGTACAGCAGCAAGTTCCCTGATTATTACGGCAGAATGAGAATATAGTTCCTAGTTATATCAGCCTAGATTTTTTCTTTTGTTTTTTTTCAACTTTTCATTTTCCATCTGTTTTAGTACACAACGTAACTACAGAAGAGTTAAGTTATAAATAGGAAAAATACCTAAACTATTTAGTAATTTTTTTTTTTGATCGAGACGCTAACGGTCCAATCATATTCAATGATCTAATAAATAAATAAATAAATACACACACTGCAAGACAGGTTGTTGTTTTTTGACGAAACGTGAGAGATTTATGTCCCTCTATTCCACCAAAACTTTGATGCATCAAAATGTTCATTAAGGACATCATAACAGTAATCCATACGAGCCGAACGGTTTAATCCAAGGCTTTTGAAAAGACACGATTGCTTTATATGATCAACAAATTTAATATAGGCTTTTATTCAGAGGCTCAAAAGATCTTTTACTCCTTCGTGTATCATACTTGCAACTGATTAAACCGCTCAATTCATATTCTTTATTTCATGTTTTAAAAATGAATGGAAGTCTTATGGGTGAGCAAATGATGACGGCACTTTTATTTTTCTATGAACTACCCATAAATTCACCAAGACCTTAGCATACCATTCTTTTTTCTCCCCCTGCTTTGTTCCAAGCTTGTTACCAATTTCTTATTTATTTGCAGTATTTTGAATAGTAAACGATTTTATTGCTTTCATGAATCCTCATAGAACAACTTCAAATAATGCTTGTGTAAAAAAGTTAATTGTGGCGATTTATTTCCAGTGACTCGAATTCGGACCAAACACTTTTCTGTTACTCATCCACACCAGTAGGTGGCAGATATTTTATTTTTTATTATTTTATTTCTTTTTAAAGTTTTAAATTTTGCTCTGCTACTGGATAGAACATATAAAAATTTTCTCAATACTTCAAAATCTCTACCTTTGCGCATGTAAACCAATCATTGTGTGCGATAGTCAGTAATTTGTATTTGTAAAGTAAAACATTGTTCTTTTGAGTAACTTGTATTTTATTTTAGATATTTATATATCTGTAAACCAACTGAACACCTGTCACAAAATATCGCTATAGGATTCACTCCGAATCGCCGTTTTACCACTAGCCCCGATGCAAATCACGCGCAAAGAATTTCTATAATCGTGTTGCTATTTAGAGTCTTTTTTCGCAATGCTTTAAAAGCCAGTGGATTGTAGAGAGGTCTATTGGCAGCAGTATTAGTAAAGGTAGCAGCTGTAATGAGCACATGTTTTCTCTATCAGGCTACGACCCAAGAGATTAATTAGGCCGCCTTTGTAAAGCTGTTTCAAAACAGGAAACAACTTAATCGCAACTTAAACTGACTGATGTTAGAGAAAGATGTGCAAGAAATCTGAGATCAAAAGTTACAGCTCAATTTACATTTATCCCTTTAAAGACCCCGTTTAGCACAGAGCCGTACATCAGCGTAAATATCCTGCGCCATTAACTTGTCTTATCTGTTTATTCATAGAGATCCTCCTGATCGGAAACAAAGCTTCTTCTCCGCCGTTTGATGGAGGAGTCGCAAGCGTTTTGCTTTATGACTTGTATATCTGGAAACAGCCGCATAAAGCTATTCGCAGGGCGTTTTTTTTTCCTTCTCCTCGCAGCCGATCTCCGTTTTTATTAAATCTATTTTAGTGCTTCCGAGCAATGCGCATTTTATCCTCTTAATAGTCAAATTAGTATATACTCCAGCAATTACTTAATGTACTCTAATGAGATTTCCCCACAAAACGGCAGGATTCATTTATTTTAATGCGCCGGGGCTCTTTCCAGGGAGTTTATGCATCATGTCCCTTCAGAAGTCAAGCAGCGCCGGAGTCATAAATAGTGTGCATGGCTCAGTGGATGCCGCGCTGCTCTCCGGATTGAAGGCCTGTGATCTCCCCTGCAGCCTCGTACTTGAGCTCCTCTCCTTTGGGAGAATAAGAGCGATGTTCAGGTCGTTCTTGACCTGTGCCGAGGTCTGACTCAAGAACTCTTAAATATTCATGCATTCGTGGATCTACATGCTACGGAACCTAGAAGCGGGATTGGAAATATTAAAAAGGAAAAGTAAAAAAAAAAAAAAAAAAGCCCAAGGGTTCTTCTGTGTTTGGCGCAGTGTTTATCTGGTATGCTTGCGTACTATAAAATTCAGCAGGCACTTTCGGCAAATAAGGTTGGCATCTCATTGCTGATGTAGCTTTTTTTTTATTTTACTTTACAAGTCCCATAGTTTTGTTGTGAAAAGTTTTAAATGTTATATCAGTTGTTATAAATTAACACGCATGATGAATAGAGTTGTCTGAGTAATCTCAGTAATCTCAAACCCAATTAAAATCAATCAATCGTGTGATATTCAGGAAGACACAAGACAAGTAATGACAATATTTATTTCATGTTCAGATATGTTATCAAAAGTATTCACACACCTTAGTTGCAGCCATTATTTTGTACTCTTCTTGTGAAAAGCGCTAATAGTAATTTAAATCCCAAATAGCATGAATGGATAATATGTGGAATTGAATTCTGTGCAACCCGAACAAACTTTACTTATCCGATATTTCTCTCTGCTCATATGTCTTGGGCTTCCAGACCGTCATATCGCTGATATACTCTGGAAAGGTGAAGCAGGTCTAACAGCATTAATCCTCAAGGGCTGAAGATTGCTCAGCGTGCTCCAGATGTTATCATTTTATTGTTTTTATAGGGTTCTATTGCACAGTAAAGTCAATAAACGCAGAGTTTACTTCTCCAGCTCTTCCACTGGTGAAATCTTGGCAGTAAAATGCATTTCTGAAAATCTCAGCAGATTGTCACGGAATGAATTTACCCAAACGGCTTTAAACTTTCAAACTTCTGTGCAAAAACTCCATTCATAAGCTATAGGGCTGTGTATGACTCTCTCTCTCTCTCTCTTATATATTATATATATATTTTTTATATTATTTATTTATTTTTTTAGTTTTTTTTTTTCATCAGAGAATGAAAGGTGACCTGCAGGCCTTGAGGAGGCAAGGTACCTTTGATGAAGCCATTTACTTTTCTCTTTCTCTCTTTCACTCTCCTCATCTCTATTATGGCCTTGAACTTTAAAAGCCTGAGCAGTGACTGTCAGACACTCTTTCTGTCTGCTGAGCAGATCGAAAAGGGTTGCTTAAGTATACAAGCGAGGTAGCCGACAGCTCTAAATGCAAAACACCTCCAGAGGTTTGGATGTGGTGCCAGGCTTCGTCTCCGGGTTCAGCTTTGGTTCATTTGACACTGATTTCTCTTTTTTTTTAGGTGGGATTTTTGAACAAACGGATGGACCCGTGGCACTGGTCAGCTCCGAGGAACTGGCCTTTAAATTTGCAGTTAATAACATCAACAGAAACAGGACATTATTGCCCAACACAACGTTAACGTACGACATTCAGAGGATTAATATCTATGATAGCTTTGAGGCCTCCAGAAAAGGTGAGTTGTGTAAAAAAAAATAAAAGGTTTGATGTTGCGTTTAGACTACTGCTAACCCAAAAAAATATATAATTTTGCTGGAAACTGTCTCCCTCGTGTCATACAAGATATGTGCTGGTTTCTTCAAGGGAACAGATCTGGAGAAATGTAGCATTCCATCACTTGCTCACCAATGGATGCTCTGCAGTGAACGGCTTCCATCAGAATCCAAACAGCTGATAAAAAGCTGTGTGTAAAAGTTTGTGAGAAACAAATCCGTTATTAAATTGAAAGTTTCCAAGAAATTCCAGCCCACAATAACAATGCTTTCTCCAATGAAAAAGCCTATCTCCTTTTGTCCTGTTTATACACCAGCATTTTTGTTTAAAACTCATCTGCATTTTGTATGGCTCGAGGTTGAGTACATTTTCAGCACATTTAAATTTTTCTGCAAATTTACGTAACCTTTAACAGCAAGCAATAGCTTCCTACTTTATATACATATATAGTGGCCTCAATACTTGTGTGTTAATACATATGTGTAGTTACAAAAACAGAGCTGCAAATAATATGTACCGATGTGCACTTATACTGTGGTTACATACTAAGCACACTACGTAAGTATACAGGTATTAGGGCCACTTAATATAAAGTGGGACCATAACTTGTATTAATATATTTGTTGGGCCAACAGTAAAAACAAAGCAAAATATAATTAAGATTTAAAATAACCATTTCCTATTTGAGTATATGTTTGATAAATGCTATTATTTCATCTATACAATGTTACAACTGTTAATACAGTTATGGCGGAATTTAAACGTACCACCGCTTTGTAAAAAAAGGATTATTCTGCATGCAGTGACATTTCTGTTTTGACATTTCTTACCACATGACCCACCGTCTGCTCTCGCCAGCGTGCGACCAGCTGTCTTTAGGTGTAGTTGCCATATTCGGGCCGTCTCACAGCTCCTCGTCGAATGCTGTGCAGTCTATCTGCAATGCCCTGGAGGTTCCACACATTCAAGTTCGATGGAAACACCACCCGATGGACAATAGGGATACATTTTATGCCAACCTGTACCCGGATTACTCTTCTCTCAGCTACGCTATCTTAGACCTGGTGCAGTTCCTCAAGTGGAAGACAGCCACTGTGGTTTACGATGACAGCACAGGTGAGAGATAATGGCTTTATGTCAGTGTGTCATTGTAAACTCTGTTACTTGATGAAGTCCTTGCAGCCAAAGTGGGACCGCCACCTTTAAAAGTATATTTTAGACTCTGTACTTCAGCGATAAGAAGCAGAAGTCTCTTCATTTTCCTGTTGCTGTCAGAATGAGGCTTCAGGCCTCGATATTCTAGAAACAGTTTGCATCAAAGTAATCGAGTAATGCTGCTTCTGACAGGAGCGGGAATGGAAAGCAATTCATCGGAGATGTAAAATATGCGATAAAAACATATTTATTATTAAAAATACAACCAGGATAACTGCATGTTAAATTGAATGTCTGCTTTATAGTACATGTTTTCAGAGCTGTGGCACGGAGGGAAGCATTTTGCTTTCAACATTTTAGTAGATCTGCTCACAAGGGACTTGGGTTTGAATCTGGCCGTGGTCGTGTCCCAATTTTCCTATCTCTCTCCATCAACATTTTAGACGGTTTTTAGCTGGTCCAAGATAACCATTGATCTAACTTGGTCTATACCAATTGGTCACCTTTTTCATTAAACTGCATAATGTCCTGGCAAAAATGACAAGCGTCTTTTCCTAGATTTATTGATTTATTGGTTCATTTTTGTGCCGGGTGGACAATATAATGACATAAGAACTTAATATTTTTAGTGTCTGCTTAATATCTTCTCACACTTCATTTTGATGGGTCCACAACATAATAAATACATAATACATACAGAAATGAGTAGTATATATCTCAACTTATTCTATTAACCCTAAACCTACATTAACAGTGTACCCTCAGAGTTTGTAGACATGTATGAAAATTTGTATGTAGTTGAGATGTAGTTACAAAGTTACTTATAGTTAGCAGAATTTCTAAAGTGGACTTTCAAAATAAAGTGATTTTTGAAATCATGCCATTGGATCTTCAAATACATTTTAACCAAATATTGGCCCATTAACTGGATTAGGCAAAACATTGGTTTATTTCTAGTGATATCAGTGGTGTTTGACGGTTTTCTTCACGGCGGTTACAACTGTTAAGCCACATTCAACCAACAACATACCAGCTATCATGTTCAAAAACCTTCTTGACTCCCCTAGGCTGGTTTGAGCTGGTGCTGATATACTAAGTAATTGACTCTGGCGCTCAACTCTTCTTGTGCAGGTTTAATCAGACTCCAGGAGTTAATTATGGCTCCATCCAGGTATAACATCAGGCTGAAGATCCGACAGCTCCCTCTGGATACCACGGACACCAGACCTCTGCTCAAAGAGATGAAAAGGAGCAGAGAGTTTCGCATTATCTTCGACTGCAGCCACACAATGGCTGCCCAGATCCTCAAACAAGTGAGTTCAGACTCTGTTAAAGTGATGCACACTCATATCATGCCATCCACTGATGTTCTCTCAGAACTCTAGCCTGTTTGAAGTTTTAGTCCAGATCTATAGAAACTGTTTTGGATTTGGATCTGACGTTTTAAATGAAATATGCTATATCTTTTGCTGGAGGCAGAATGGAGATGAAGCTACACGTGAACATGTACAGTGGCCCAGATTTCTTTACGCTATCCTTAAAAATAATATCAATGTCATTGCAAAAAAGCCATTAAGTAATTTTTCTATTGGCACCCTTACGAAGGGACCCTTTTGAAACCGTAGCACATAAAAATCTCTATAACAAAGCAACGTGAGTGCCTCGTTGCTAATGTAGGTTTCATTTTAAACAGAAACATCTGCCATACGGTTACATTTTGTATCTTTTTAGGTACAAATGCAGTATGTTTTCATGCAGTATTTTTTGAGTGGCGTGAAAAAAGGCTTATATTCAAAATGAGGATAAAACAATAGATATGCTTCTCAAAACGAAGACTACGGTAAAAGTATTTAGTCACTTTGTGCTTGTTAGTACTGCTGTAGCTCTTGCATCATTTGTTTGAAGATGCCATTTGCTTTGATGTTTTTAGAGAGCTAAACATCAAAGGTTTGTAGGCACCTAAAAAGTTTGTTAGTTATGCATAGCTAAAGTCTATGGCAGCACATAGAATTGAATAGACAAATGTTGCAAAGGTATACTTCAGTTTTGACACGAATACTTAGCATATGCATACAGCTGAACTTATAGTCTTTTAAAGGGTCCCAATACTATGTACTTACATTCAAATGAATCATTTGGTACAATGGATATATTGTGTTCATGCATGTTTTGACATATTTAAAAATACCTGCATGTCATTACATCTTATAATATGTTATAATTACACTGTTGACCTTACAACTGTGGGATACATAAAGACAGAATTGTGAGATATAAAGTCGCATCTGCTAAATATAAAGTCAGAATTTTTCTCTCAAAATTTGACTTTTTATCTCGCAATTGGGAATTATGAAGTCAGAAATTGAAGATATAAAGTCAGAAGTGCGAGTTATAAACAATTCTGAGAACATAGACTTTTTTCTCTTAAAATTTGACTTTATATTTTGCATTTGCGAGTTTACATCTCACAATTCTGAGAAAAAAAAAGGCTGAATAAATCAGAAAAAATAAAAAAAAATCCCAGCTCTGAGAAAAAAAGTCACAATTGTGAGCTATAAAATCAGAATTATGAGATATAAAGTTACAATTTTGACTTCATAACTTGCAATTGCTGGTTTATATCTCAAATTCTGAGAAGATAAATCAGAATTGCGAGTTTCTATCATGCAATTCGGAGAAAAAAAGGGCAGAATTGTGTGATAAAACATTGCAATAACCTTTTTTTTTCCAGTGTCGGAAACAGGCTTCCATAGATTACAGATATAATTGATACCAAAAAAAGTAAAAATAAAATATAAAAACGTTTAAAGCATGAAATACTAAGCCATTATTATTGTCTCGGCGAGTATATACTCTTAATAGTTTTAATCATACATCAAGGAACAAATAACACTGCAGGCAGGCACGTAGCAAGAGCCACACATGATAAAGATGAGATCGGACAAACTGAACTGAAACAAACAGGATTTAAATGCACAAAGTAAATTACTAAATTAACAAGACACAGCTGAACACAATGAGACAATTAATTGAAATTAGGTCACACCAAACACATGGGACACGAAAACAACACCACAGAATCCAAAGATGTGACAATTATAAACTAAAAATAAATAAATAAATAAAATATATTAGCAAATAAGAATTATTAGAAGTGAAAAGTATGAGATAAAAAAAAATAGAACATAAAAAGCAGATTTTTTCACAATTGTGAATTATGTCATAACAGATTTAATTCAAAATTTCAACCTTTCACGCATAAACTATTTAAAAAAAATGACTCATAAATTGTAATAATTTCAAGTTCAACCATGTTTGACCATTCTGAAGTCTCTGCCTTTTACCCCACCGTCTACAGGTCATTAAATATTTTGCTATGGTTAATTATGTTGTCTATGGTATAATTCATTCATTAAGTATGATTTAAGCGTTTAAATACTTTTACAGGGCATACCAAACATCTTTTTTTAGCCTGACAAATAAATACATAAAGCAAATTCTGCGATGTCGGTTAAGAAATTTAGCAGTTTAATCTTGAAAGAAATCTGTATTTATACTTTATTTATTTATTTATTTATATCCATCAATATAGATGCGAAGATTTAGGTCGTGTGTTCACAAACTTGTCCTTGCAAACGAAACAAAAGCTCATCTGATAGCAGCGCAACTGCTACGGAGAATGTTTACCACGGGTCAAATGGGGACCGAATATGTTTTTCTATTTATATCTAAGAAAACACCGTCCAAGCATCCACTTCTTGAAACCTCGTATGTGTTTCAAAGCCTCTCCAGACGCTATTTCGCTCTTCGTTTCATTCAGCGTTGACGCCCCTGCATGTATCTTCCAGTTTAACTGTAGGCTGTGTTATTTCACATTTGAACTTATGAAAAAGTTGTGTCATTCTCTGTGGCCCGAGCCTTCTTAATAAGCTTAGTCCTGCGGTCACCTGTCTACAACCTGTCTGCGGCTCGTTTTTCTCTGTCAGCCTCTCCTGAACTTCTGTCGGTGCATGTACTCCCCCTCAGGCCAAAGAGAAATAGGAAATGCAGTCGGACACAGAGTCTGTCGGAGACGTCTGTGGGCTAAATCCCAGAAGTCTTTAAAAGGCAGTCTATGCTTGTGGGTGTGTGTGTGTGTGTGTGAGGGACTGCAAGATATAGAAAGTACAGGCCGCAGACATAGAAGGGGCTATTTCTGCAACCTATTGTAAGAAATGAAACCATTTCTGACTTTTTTACAAACTTGAGTGATTACGGTCTAGAAGAGGGAAAGAGCTCAGCGTAACCTTGAGTTTTCTTCACGGCAGATGGCATAATTAAAGCAGACGTACGAGCACCAAGGGAAAAGTGAGCATTTGTATGAACATCGAAGGAAATGTATTAGGAGCAGCTATGACCAATGTATGAAGCAATCATTATGTTAAAATAATGGAGTAGGGTGCTATGATTTCTACCGTGTAAAAAAAATCCAAACAGAATCGCGGAATCATAAGAAATGGAACCATACCGGCCAAATTCACATTAATAAATCAAAAGTAGGGTAGCACGCTTAATGAAATAGCAATACGGAATAGTGTTGTTTTTTTCCATTCTGAAGCACACGACAATATAATAAATAAAAGTAAAAGAAACCATCTGTGTGTCTCAGTCTGAATGGCGCAGTCACATTCTTGAAAGATAAATCAATCAATAAATAAAATACTGCAAGTTTGATGCGTCCAATCGGAATTTACCATAAAATGTATTTAACCATAAAAATATTGGAGAATACAAATAAATAAATAAATAAATAAAAATGAACGACACATTTCATAGGGCACTTTTATTGTTAGATTACAGATGTTTATATAGTAGATTATTATTGTAAAACTGTTGCATTATTACATTTTTTAAAGCTTTATGAATTCAGATATTTAGACATGCTTTTTGTTTAATAATCAAAATTGAGATTGGACAAGTGAATATAATAGAATAGAATAGAATATAGAATATAGAATGGGGGGTGGGTGGATTTCTTATGGCTCTGTAGAAATAGTAAATCAATTTTCACTTTCAGGTTATTCCATTTTTCCAAACATTACTTTCATCATCTGAAACGTCGATATTTTTTGTTCGGTAGGAGAACAAAAGTCACATTTGGAACAGCATAAAGGTGATCTTTTGAAGGGCTCTTATTACTACTAAAAGCTAGCCGTGCTAAATGTCGTGTTGTATGATACACAGACGGAGAGACGCTGTGATAAATCGAATAGTTCTTCATAGTTCCGCTGTTTTAATCCGACCTCGTTTGTTGTCATTGTTTGTGTTGGGTGCCACAATGATTGCAAATTGCTCCGACATGACATAGTGACCTTTTCCATTGTTTTTTCTACCCCACCCCTCGTCTTCCTCCAGGCCCAGATGATGGGGATGATGACAGAGTACTATCACTACATCTTCACCACTCTGGTAATGTACCGCAGTACTAACGGCAAATTGAATGTCATTTGTTCTTGTGCTGCTCCCACTTTATTTTATGATGAATGGCTTTTAATTGCAGATGAGCTTTGGATCCAGTCTGCGATATCAATTTCACTTGACAAAACAGCCTTAATGGAGTTTCCGCCACCCCAGTGTAAACATTAGCCCTTCCCTCAAGCTCAGATCAACAAAACGTCTTTGAAAAAGCATTTACAAAGTGATTGACAACTGTGTTCCACTTCTGGATTTCGAAGCTCAAAAGTTTAAATAGTTTATAGAGATTTCCTCGGCGTCCCGTGTCTCGGCTCTGCTGCTATATGTATAGGCTTTATTATATTCATCTTTATTTAAGCTTGATTTTGGGACAGATTTTGCGTGTCCTTGTAATGCACCGTACGTGTCAAGGACCTGAGTTATGATTGAGGTCTACTGATCCTTGCTAAAGGCTTGATTACTACCCAACGCACTGAAAACTAATCAACTGTGCGTTTTCATTAGATTATTACATTTTTTTCTGCCCATGCGAATTGATCTATGATCTATTTTTCACACATTTATCATTTGTTATGATAAATAGACCATAGCAGTCACCCAGAGGAGATGTGCAAGTTGAATTCGACTGTTAGAAAATGCAAACGAATGTACGATTGAACTGTGTTGTCTGACTGCACAATGTGGTCTTGTTAGTAGATGTAGGTATCTGTGCATACAATGTGCATGCATATATGATTGCACAGAAACTGAAACACACAGGAAATGTGTGCATGCATGTGTGTGTGTGTGTGTGTGTGTGCATTTATACTACGTGTAAAAATAGTAGTAGATAAATGTTTGCACCGAGTATAAATAACATCTCGCACTAGACACTGCCTTTTTATTTACACTTAGCATAAATGTCTGCTGCCAAAAAAAAGTGTCACGCTTAATCAAATTATGTTTAATCTGGTTATTTTATGCTCAAAATATAATTTATCTATGCAACTTTTAGTTAAAAAAAAAAGTGTTTGATGACAGCGCTGTAACAGATTTAATATGGTCAGTATAAAGCACCTTCTGCTTCAGGATCTCCAAATGGACTGTGACTTTCCAGTAGGTGGTGGCAAGTGTTATTACGAGTGAGTCATGAACAAGCAGCGGCCTCCTGGTCTTTCCCATGAAAAAAAACGCAGAAGTGACTAAAACTGGAATTCAAGCAAAAAACAGCAAATTTGTCCCTACCTTTGAGTTTTTTTCTAATTCAAATTAAATTTAATTAAATTTAAGTTTTTGCATGATTGAGGGCGTGGCAACGTGAGCGCTCATTAGTGTATTTTACCAACGAGTTCAGGGGTCGTATGATACGATTTCAAGTTTTCCTTTGTTTTTGGAGTGTTAAAATCTGTATTAATAAGATCACTAAAATTGCAAAGACTAAAGTCTCAAAATCAAACAGATAGTCTTTATAAAAGTTGTGACTTGTCCACATCCCCTCTAAATTGACTCATCTATACATGCCCCCAACTTCTGTACATTATGGTGTGGGTTTATGTTCATAATGCGTAAAAGAAAGAATGCATAGCTATTATTCTTGATGTATGTTGCTGCAGACGCCATGTTCTGGAGATGCCATGTTTGTCCTTCCAAAATAAAAATTAGTGGTTAAGCTGTATTTACAACACTGCTATGGAACAACCCAAAATTTTGAGTGTTTTCAGTGTATTTATGGAGCAGGAGGAATGCCTCTGCTGTCTCTACGGTCAAGCTAGGTGGGAGTCAAAACCATCAGCTCCCATCATTTTCACACAATTAATAGAAGTGTATCATGTTATGAATTCGAAACGATATTACTATGCTGTTTGATTAGAAAACCGATGACAAATCTGTGTAAAGGGAAGTTGAAATGATACGGTTGCATCAAGAAATGCCCTTTTATATTTGTTTTGCATCTGGTAACACTAGGTTTAGGGTTGGATTTGGTGTAGGGAATATTTCCAACATGATAGAGCATTAACTTTTAGCCACAGCCCCTGGATATTTGAATTCTGAAATGTCGCTGAAGCAACGTAATAAAAACACAGTAATATTTACATATGTCAACGTCTTAAAAATGCGCAAGGGTTCACGTATTAAACCTTTCGAGTTTCAGCGCCACTCATTGGACATTTCTATTAAGCTGAATAGCATAAAAATCTCAAGTTATATGTCAAAACCTTATATTTTCAGAAATTTCATTATGCTTTTTCTGTGAAATTTGAGGGATTTGGCTTGCATTATAAGATTCCACAGTTAGTGTCACCTTATTTTTGATGCGTATAGTAGACGATTGTTGTTCTCCCACTCTAAATATCCGTTCTGCAGCTGGCTTTTTGTTGTAGACGAACAATGATGTTGGATTTACATGACATCATTTTGCTAAGACCTCCTCATCTAAGACATAACAAAAGAACAACTAGAATTCCGCTACATTCTAAGCATTTAAGCATCAATCATCGCTTGTACGCGCATGCCGCACTAATACAGTAAAACATTAAGATGAAAAAAGCCATAAAACAGTCTTCCGTCGTCTACATTTAACAAGAAGTCATTTATGGTATGGTTCAAAAAGTGCTGTTTCTCGGGGCAAGCAGTTTTCTGCATGTGTTTTTCATGCTTCTCTCCGAACAGTTCCAGCCCCACAGGGTGTTAATGAAATAGTCTATTATGTTCTACCACATCTCTTCGCCGCCCCCATCTTCCCAACATATTTGGCAATATGTAGGACGGTACAAGAAACAGAGCGACTGTTCTCAGAATAACACTCCAGACAATAGCACTCGTAGTGTGGGTGTGTGTTGGTATTGTTCTAGAGCGTTAATTAGCCTCAGCGCATTACGGGAAGTTCTTTCAATGAACGCGGCCTTGCTCATTTTGCTATTCATTCTCAGATTTACAGAACCTCGCGTTAGACGGCTGCGCCTTTTGCTTTGACCTCGTAAGACGAAAAGATCTCGATTAATTTACACTTAATCTTAATGCTATTTTCCACTCCAGCAATTTCATTTTCAGAGTGTTTCATCCCACATCACGCCATTGAGAATGTGAAATTCGGATGCTTTTTTTTTGAAGAATCCACACTGTTCAAATCATTGAATGCCCAGACATAGTGATACGTTTCAGTGTCAGGTCGGCATTCAGAGCAGTGTGAAGTGTTTACGGTTCAATTCGCTGGATGGGAGCAATGAAGACCGGATTACAGAGGAAATAACTGTTTCAATCAGCTATTGTGCGAATGACTCCTGGCTCACTGTCTATGATATCATACATGCTGGCACAGAGGTGTACGTCCTACTATGCTTCATCTGGCTGTACCCAGGCGGCCTGGAAAGCACGGTATTATCCTTAATCTCTTTTATTTTTTGCTCTGTCTGTCTTCTTTTTACCCCCTCTCTATCTGCTGCTTTTATTAGGGGACAAAGAGACAAGAAGCCTCTCACCCAGCAACAATGAAGCTCGATTCAGGCCGGTTAAATGAGATCTTTTCACTCTCTTGCTCTTCCTCTAGGATCTCATGGCCATAAACCTGGAGCCGTACCGTTTCTGCGGTGTCAATATGACCGGCTTCCGCATCCTAAACGTGGACAATCCTCAGGTTGCCTCCATTGTGGAGAAGTGGTCCCTTGAGAGGCAGATTCCCCCAAAACCTGACTCCGGTCTCCTGGAAGGGATCATGACGGTATGCTTCCATTTTCTCCCTGAATACCATTGCCACCTAGCAAAAAAAAAACAGATTTGCCAAATTATACCAAATTAAACAATGGCACAACAGCTTTGAATAGGTTCCTGTTTACTGTAACCAATGTAATCCATAGCCATACTTAATGTACTTTTTGAGAACTGTTCCAGATGGATTTGGTGTCAGTACTAATAATAATTGCCATTTAAGTTGAGATTTAAATACAGTATCTACTTTTATTTGCCAGGTAATATAACCTTTTAGACTGCAGCCGTTCAGATTTAATAATCCCAAATGGTATGCCTCACACGCTGCCATTGTTGAATACCATAATATCATAAAGACTGGTTTCAACTGTATGGCTTCTGTGATTATATATTAATCTTTATCTCACAGTAGTTCAAATACTCCTACGCTGCGCTGTAGAATTTCTGATTATTTTGATGTAAAGGAGTACTGTTATTACATAAAAAATGCATTAAGTGCTACCATTTACTCTAAATTGACTTTTTGTTTAATTAATATCAACATGCACTGCTTTTTGCGCAAGGCTGAAACTCTGGAAAAGCTAACAAGACTCATGTGAGGCATATATTGTAGTTTCTGCCACATCCATCTCTGTGCTGAATGTCGAATACAGACCATTGCAACCACTCAGTTTAGTCAGTCCAGCTACTGACTGAAAGTACTTTTCCATGTGGTCTAGTGTTCCCAACAATTTCATAACATCCACAGCTCCCAAATAACAACAACTGCCTGGTTACAAGCAGCCTATGGCAAGGTCGATCTAAAGGACATCTTAGTGAACACTCATCCTCCTTCCTGCGGACACGCTCGATCTAGAGTAGCTCACATTGCCTGAACAATACACACTTCAAGCCCTCATCTCACCAGAAGGTTGTTACAGTAGGATGTGTTAGATACTCGCCAATTTTCTTGCTTTTTATTCATTGTCCAAAGTGTTTGCAGAAAGAATTGGTCCAGTAGCTGTTGCTTTATGGCTGGTGACAATAGAAGAACTGGAAAGTTACATTTTGTTGTCTATACTTTGCTTCTTGGTTGGTTTACGAGGGTCAGTGGACAAGCATTCTTGTCTCTCCATGCATGGCACTTATCGAAAGTTACATATCAAGGGTGTCCAATCCCGATCTCAAACTGCCACCATCCTGCCGATTTGCCAAACACACCTTACTGCGTGCTAGTTTTCTCAGTAATTCTGAAGAGCTGGATTACTTGATTCGGGTGTGTTTTAAATTGGGGTTGGAGCTGAACTCTGCCAGCATAATTGGACAGCCCTGTTATGCGTTAGAGGAAATGTTTCAAGTGCATAGAAAGAAAGCAACTGGAGAGGGCTGGAGACCAGATACAATCGAGCCACAGTAGCTGTTAAAGTTCTTTGATGAGCTGAGCTTGGGGGATCAAAACCGTGGTCAGATTTGTGAGGTACAAAGTTTTATGCTGCTGCCAGCATTGCTCCTTGAGTTGGTGAAGCTGTATCATGTCCATAATTCAAATGTGCAAAATAAGCAGTAATAGCAGTATATATCTTAAATTGTGTCCTAAAAACAAACTATTTTATGGGTTTGAATGAAATGGTGGTAAGTGATTAATGACAATTGTTTTTTATTTATTTTGAGTAATGACTTATAAAATGCACATACTTTTAAAAATTCAATATAAGAGCAGATGCAGCGCTACTGAATTGTAAGTGGCTCACTTCGTTTTCTTCGGTCATCTCAGTTGAAGTAATTAATTTTCTAAGTAGTTCCAGCAGCAAGTAGTTAATTTTACGAGTAGAGGCATTTTATAGGTAGATTTTCATAGTTTTTAAAACATTTAGTAATATAGGGCATCCTTAAGGCGTTTCATAAATTTGCCATATTTTTTTCTGAATCATACATGAGGATGTTCATTCAGTTTAGAGAGGTTTTGAGAAACGCTTTGGCAGTATTTGAGCTTATAGTAGACCGGAAAACAGTGTTATGGAAATGGAGAGAGAACAAATTTAAGGAAGCAGTGTCTGACAGTCCTTAACATTTAGCTGTAGACTGTTTGCTGTAGATTGAGTGTGTCTGAGTGGGAAATTTGGCTCAGAAGTATGACTTGGTCATGCAGAGATTGTGGAAAGAGATTAACTCTAGTCACAGCGGTTACAGATGCTAAAATGGTTGGAGGACTAAAATCTTCCTTTGCTCTCTTGTGCTGTACTTTCTTGAGAAACCGTATATTCCTTTAAATCTTGTCAGTCAAAATCAGAACTCCAACATATGAGAGATACAGGTGGCATTTACAAAATGGTGGCACCGACTCCTGAATTGGTAAAACTGGCGGTGGGAACAAAAATGACACATTACATATGTACAACAATGTGTTATTACATAGATGCTAAACGTCCATAATTATTAATTTGTTAATTGAAACGCCTTCTAACTCATTCATGCCACAAAGTTTCTCCTGTTCAAGTTCAATCAGTCTGGCCTTAAATCACCAACATCTGGGGATTGTGATAATCCTGAGCTGAATTCGAGTGCTTATCACTGGAGCATGTGATCGAGATCGCAAATAAACATACCTGCCCTGAGTTCAAATGAGTACCGCTGTTTTGTTCCGCTTTTGGAGCGTTTGCCATTTGATGTTTCTCATCAGAAATAGCAGCGCAAAATCAAAGACAAATGGGCAACTTTGTAGCAAATGAAATGCAAACAAAAGCAGCATGAAGAAAGGTCATGAAATGTGACCATTAGTCGCAGCTTGAAGACGCGCAGTCCGGAATCAAGCAATGCATTGGATTGTCATACTGCAGAATAAATATAGAAACAAACACTTATTATTATTTTTTTCACTTTTAGACATTTATGCATCTAGCACTGTTCAGTTGCTTGAACCATAAAAAATTATGCATTACAAAACAAAACAAAAAAGTTCATATCAAGAGCGGTTTAAGTGCACTATACCTTTTATTAACCCTTATGCTCCAAAAAAATAACTATCAACCCTGGAATCTCTGGCAAACAATAACATGAAAATGGTGTCTATATCTTAAATCACAACCACCTGTCTCCTCCTCCTCCTCCTCCTCCTCCTCCAAAAACAACAAAACATGTATTCATGCACACTGTCTCCTAGCGTCAGACTCGAATCAAAGGTTGAGGAGTGCTTTCTACTTACATTTTGATTCAAGTGTGCTAATGGTCCTGAGCAGTGGCCCAGTTTGCTGTTTGACAAGGTTGTCAACTGGTCAGGTCTTGCACTCCTCCCGCTTGTCAGATCCTTTCAGCTGACATATCGCCCCCCTATTTATTCCAGACAGATGCTGCTCTGACGTACGACGCAGTCCACATCGTGTCGGTTTCTTACCAGCATGCGCCGCAGATGACTGTCAACTCATTGCAGTGTCATCGCCACAAACCCTGGAGGTTCGGAGGACGCTTCATGAGTTTCATTAAAGAGGTAATGACAATCGCTCATGGCAGTGCTGTCACAAACACTTCAGCTCTCCAGAGACAAGATAAGATATATAAGATATTGTTTAAATAACACAGCGTCAACTTCTCTGCTGAACACTTGTCACTGATTGTCTGTTTAAATGCCTGTAAAAAAATTAAGTGTTTTTTTTTTTTTTCAATTGTGAACTTTTTTTTGACCGTTTGAGCAACTCTTTTTAATGATTTTCAATATTTTTCATTTGAATTTTAAAGAAAGATGAAGAACCCTTTTTAAGTAAAAATTTCATTTGATCAAATATTTAATTTTCACTTAATTTCGTTTTGATAATATAATCCATTTTAATTAATTTATTTACTTATATACTTATTTTAAAGAAATGTAATGGCAGCCAAGGGTCCAAAGAGAGTCAGTGGAGTAGACTTTTTTTTTTTTTACCGTTTTATCCATTACCGTAACAAGCTTTTATTTTTAGACATTGACCAATATATTTTTTTGGTTTTTTTTTCAGCGGTGGTTGTTGATTTCATTGACTCAAGCCTTCAGAACTGACACGAAATAAAACGAAGAAGTTTTACTATGATAAAACCATTATTATTTTTTGGTACGGGTTGTGATGTTTTGAAGAAATGAAATAGGCTTGTAGAATTTCTACGGCAAAAAGGTGGCGTGTTAACTGAAATTGATGCACTGGCTTCATCTTCTTTTTATTTTTCCTTTTTCTGCGCCGGGTTGAGCTGACGTATTTTCCCTAATATGACTTAATTGTCCATCAATTATGTTAATTTGTATTCAGCTGCTAATATAAGAAGAGAGTGAATGCCAGAGCCGGAGCAGATGTAGGAATGCTTTTTCCCAGTAAATTTTACAGGAATTTACCGTTAATCATTTAACAGATTTTTACGGTATCATTTTCTTTTTCTTTTTTTTTTTTTTTTTTTTTTCAGTGTGGGAGTGGCGGTACTGCATCCCTCCATACGTATACAGATATACGAGTTTAGATATAATTTAATGTAAAATAATATTGGTAAACTGTTTAGTTTGAAAAGTATGCCTGTATTTTTCTGTGAAATAAATAACGCTCGCTCTGATGTTTACTTATCAGTGACATTCCTGTACATTTAATTGTGACCTAAATGTCCAATACCTATACCAAGTAGTCATTAGTAAATACTTTAACCACTGATAAATACTGCATCATTATTCAGAGGCTATCTTTAGCTTTAGCGGTGGATATTACCTGATAAACAATCACCATTCACCATCCATTTTAATTGCCTCATTTAAGTGCAGCAGATAAGTTGATTGCAGCGAGTTTGCGTTCGTACTATTCAAGCCCTGCACTACTAAACTCACAGTGTCCCACTTTCTCATCACCGTGTGCCTCGCACGCAAATGTGCTCGTCATAATCAGCTCTTATTTCAGCTCACAAGAGAGACTTTGATTGGGACTCATAATAGGCAGATTAGAGTTGTTGAACACAGCTCTGTGGAGCGACGCATCCGAGAGAAGAGCAAAACGAGGGCCGTAGAGTTGGCGTGGAGAGCATTGTCTCTCTTTGGCATATGGGAGAACACGCGTTCCTGCGAAATGTACTCGCTCCTGAACAAGAACGGAGGTGTTTCATTTGGAAGAGGTTATGGAGAGGGCCGGAGATCAGTGTGTGTTGTTTTGGGGGAGGAGCTTCGTGCTTAGGGGGCAAGGGAGGAATGGGGAGGAGGAGCTGAAATGTATTTTTTTTCGGCGTCTCTGGAGATTGTTGCAAGTGAGATGGTCGTTAATTAGGACGGAGGTCCGGGGGGAAGATGTGAGTCGCTGGGATGTAAAATGTAATTAAAAAGGAAATAGAAGCTCTGTGTGTGCGTGTGTGTGTGTGTGTGAGCGCTTATGAGGATGTATACTAGGGTGTGTGTGCAAGCACAAGAGTTCCATACTTGGACCAAATACAGAACTGAAAAACGGACTCCTTTTCAATTCAACGAGAGTGATTTTGAATGGATTCTGACACACATCAAAGGATGTCAAACCAGATATTGAACTTTATTATGCCTCATTTTGAGGACTTTGGGGTAAAATTAAGCATGTATTACTGCAATATGCTAATTAGATAAATATGAAAGAAAAATTAAATACTAATTGTACTGTAGGTGGCATTTCAGTGTTTAATATCAATATAATTTGATATTCATGAATATGCCCAATGAACTTAACATATAATATAACATTGCCTTTTTAAGCTAATTTAAGATCTCTTTTTACATTTTATTTAAACTGCATTCTCTGTACACTGTAAAATAATGACAGTGATTTTAACAAAAAAAAAAAACATGCTACAGTGTTTGTGAAAATGCTACAGTAACAACCTGTTAAATGGTTAACGGTAAATTCCTGTAAAATTGATGTTCCCAGAATTCCCTGCATTGCATTTATGTTTCTGTAAAATCATCATGTTTTTTCATATCAGTTATTTTTATTAGGGTTCAATGTTACATCTAAGGTTGTTAAATTAATGTTTATTGCATATTTCAGTTTAATCACCATGATGGCCTTTAGTGTTTATGTGTACACTGACACTGAGCGTCTTCTATTTAAAAGCTGCTTGTTGGTGGTTATCAATTTTTTTACTGTACATATTGTGGCCCCATTTTTAAAATGTATTTATTTTTTTAACTACAGTTCTGCCTCCTTTGCTGATTTAGATCGGGGGAACTAAATAACATTCTCTATTAAATTTTGAATATCGCACAACGCTGGTGCGTTTCAATTATTGAACCTCTCTCTTTGTTCTTTGAAGTCTCATTGGGATGGCCTGACGGGACGGCTGTGCTTCAACAGAACTACAGGTCTGCGCACAGACTTTGATCTTGACATTGTGAGTCTTAAGGAGGATGGCCTTCAAAAGGTAATCCACCACACAAATACATAACAACTGCCTCAAATCAGACGCAACATAATTCACAAACAAAGTACACACTAGATAATAATGCTTCTGCGGTGTCTTCATGCATAGCAGGAGGGATAAAATGATCAAAAGCTGTTTTCTTCCGCTAATGCTCGCCTGTTAAACACTTTTGTTTTGCATAGTCGATTATGCCAGAAAACTTTCATGCTGCCTGAGAGCAAACGCTTCATTGAAAAAGGATCGTTTCTTCCCTCAAGTAACCTCCTGATCCCACGGTCTGGCATACTCGAACCTCTTGTACCTTGCCTCGTTTGGTCACCATTTCTGTGCAAATAAAGAGCAATTTGTGTCTTACGTTTAATTTAGCTCCTAACAAGGAAGCAAATGAGGTGTTTAAGCATAAGCATAAGTTAGTGGATCATAAAGCAAATTGGATTAGTGTACAAAGTACTGTTAATTACAAGTCTCCGTTAATGACCGACTGGAGTTGCACATAGCATGCTTTTGTGCAGTAATGAGGTATGCAAGTACAGCCGTGCTCACTTTTGTGAAAAAAGTACGATATTAGTCCTGCTATTTTGTTGATTAGTTGTCGCACTTTAGATACAGATTCGAAATTGCGCGTGTTTTTGCAAACATTGGTAGAGAGGACAAAACCGTACTAAACCGCACCGCGGAGCTGCACAACAATGGTTAATCATACTTACTGCGTACAAAGATATAATCACGATTAGCATTTATTTGTTTAATTTATGACTTAGATTACTAAACTGCTTATCAGTGTTTATAGCTCGATTTAATAAAAAAAAAAAAGAAGAAATAAATAAATAAATAGACGGATGGATGAATGAAAAATAAATAAATAAATACATGATTGGGGGATTTAAACACTTGAGATCCGGCAACTGCAACGACTTGTAGAGGCATGAAATTAAAATGACAAATTCAAATGAAAATTTTCAGCATAAATATGCGGTTACGTGAAAGACCGGAAAAATAAATAAATATATAAATGAATGCTGCATTACACTTTTATTTAGGCAGAAACTCCGGCTTACATGTTGGCCGGCCTTTTCAGCCCGTATGTATTTTTTCCTTTTAAATGTAGACATGTGCGTATGGTTGCCAGGTTGGGAAGATTAAGTAAATCGCTGGGCAGAAAATGTATCAGTTTGAGAAAAAAAGCTCAGATTAGGGAATTTAAAGGCTTGACATCTGGCAACCACAACCATGAAAACTTGTGGAGGCTTGTTACCAACGCAGATTAGAAATTGAAATTAAAGGTTTTTCGGGAAAACCAACGGGCACATATCGCAAACAGTTATGCTTAATAAACTGAGAGAAGCAGAAATAATGATCACAAATAAAATATGATCCGTTGTGCAGCTCTTCTCCACCGAACACCTCCACAAAACCTGTACTTTATTACCAACTCGTTCAGTAACGCATACATGCAAGATGATAAAAAACAATTTCCAGTGACATAGATCTCTCTTAATAGACCAAATATGAAACATTTTGTAGAAGTAGACATTCAGAGAGAACGAGAGCGAGAGAAAGCATGTTAATCTGCATTTGAGATTTGAATAAGTAGGTTTTGAGAAGGCCAACAAAAAGTCTCCTGTCGACAGTGTGAATAAATAACCGAGCCTTCCCCTGATAATCACTTTTAATGAATTGAGTTAATTGCAGTCAATTTGCAATAATAGGACATCGCCCTATAAAGTGGCATAGCATATCATTTGAAACGTGCATCGCTCTGAATTTTCCTGAATCCGTAGCTAACAAATGTGTCAAGTCGCATGCACGCGTCAGGTTTTGCATCAGGTGAGGGGTGCTGCTCTTGTGGCTTCATGAATATGAGAGCAGTTGTGGCGGTGCAGGAGAGGGAATCGCCGCACGCCCTCAGACAGAGATGGATACGGACAGCTATGAGGCCATTTGTAGTAATGATTTGTTGAGGAGTGACTGAACAATATGCAGGACTTCCTTTTTCTCGCTGCGGGGGATTGTTTGTGCAAAACTAGCTTAATTTGCTCAGATTCGCTGTATGCTGATATCAGAGGGATTATTCACAGTACAGCTATTTCAGCTCCCTCTGCCGTCTGCCTCTTACTGTGTATACGTTTGTTGGGTGTTTGTGTATGTGCGTTTCGTACCTTCATTAACTGTATGCGATTTTTAATTTATAATATCCCTCGAGGCAGACAGAACATGCCGGCTAAAATAGATTAATTGTACTGAAAGCTTATTTGTACCAAGGCTGCATTTATGTGATCAAAATTATATTTAAACATGGTTTATGGACAGCTAATGATATTAAGAACTGCAATGCTATTGTAACATTCACACGCTTTTTGTCTTTCAATATCGGTTTAATATGAAATTATATATATATACTGCAGATGCACACACATTTACACATAATAATAAAAAAGATAACCCCTTTTAGAGATAAAGATAACCTGCTTTTTTCCTTTGTTCAACATTTTCCTTTGGCAAAATTGAATTGAAAAGCAATCTCCCTCGGTGCAATTGCCCTTCCTCTATGTTAATGTATTCAGAGTGTATGCAAGGGCCTAGCTACTCATGAGCCCAAGCACCAGACCTATTGGCATAAAAACAGAAGAGCCAATCAACTAATGCTTCTGGATGAGCTCAGCACAAGGCCGCTAATGCAGTCGGATGGGCTATTGCAACGTGGATGGGTCACGCAGGTAAGGGAAGCATGCTCTAACTACATAAATTTCATCTTTTCTAGGTGGGGAAGTGGAGTGCATCTGGGGGGCTGAACATCACAGAGGTCCCAAGGCAGAACGGCATGAACATCACAGACTCGCTTTCCAACCGCTCGCTGGTCATCACCACCATCCTGGTAAGGTCATCGAGACGCTACGCGTTTCTGTCTCCTGCTTTATCATTCAGCGTCTAATTTACCCATTCTCCGATTTTCACTATTTTTTTTTCCCAGGGTGCTTTACCGCGTTTCAGATCAGTGTATGGGCTGCTTTTCAAGTAATGAAACACACATGCTTCAGATTCTCATTTCCTCTCAAAGAAATGCCAAATAGCCCTGTCCCTTTCAGTGTCTCGGTCCTTGAAATAAATTGACCTGGCTGAATCAACAACACAAGCTGTCTTCCCCTGTTTGAAACAAAGTTTGAGGCGCAAACATCTTCCATGACTGCTGTAGTAAGCGGAATAACAATTCTGAATTGATGACGGTACCGGCTTTCAACACAGTTTGTCTATTTGAAGTAGGAAATGAAACTTGTTACGATTAATATTTAAATTGATTATGATTATTTTTATTTTCCTCTTGTACGTGGACCGTTCGGAAATGTTTGCAGATATTTAGGAAATGCGTAAAGTTTACATGTTTATCCAAAAAAGAAAGAAAATGGTCTACAGCCAGGTATTCTACTCTGAAATGTGTGATCCATGTTAGAATCTCTGTTTTTGTTTTGGTCTCTGTGACTCCACCCACTGCCAGTTTATCCAAAAGTAGTTCAACACCTCAAGTTGCCAGTTGGCATACGTCCCATTGGCAGTGTATTGCAGCCATTGGAAGCCAGTAAATGAACTAGATTAGAAATTGCATTCTACCTGACCTAAAATTCCTCTCTGTCCATCTAAAAATCTTCATGACCAGAGAAAACGCAGAAAAATCAACTCATTAACTTGTGCCTTCCGGTGCAAAATGCACTTTTTCCTGATGCGTGTCCTCGAACTGGCAACCCGGATGAGCATTAAAAGAGCTCTAGCGTTAAAGGGAGGAGGATTTAAAAGTATAGTTCATAATATGGTGTTTTCTTTGCTGAAAGATTTCTGACGCTTTGTATACCAACTATTATGCATACAGAAATTATTTACGAAATAATTTAGTCAAGACTGGAAGACTTGGAAGAACAAATTTGGAAGGACTTGAGAACAGAGAGTGCATGCTTGTGAGAGTTGAGATGTTCTGTCCTACGGAAATTAGTGGATTTTTTTCCCTTTCTAATGGCAACTTTATTAAAAAAAGTCATTTTTATGTAAAATTCAAAATTTCTAATTAAAACAAAAGAATGAGAATAAGTGAAGAATTTAGTGTCGTTTGCAATTTTCTTCCAATATGAGCATTTTTATCAGACTCCTATATTTCTCTTTAGCTATTTTACTTTCACTGCATAGAGAATGATTTATACGTTGCTACTAGAGTAAAATAGCTGAACCTAAAGATAGAAGCCTGATAAAAATGCTCTGAAATTACACTTTAATTATGCAACTAAAATTGCCAGTAGGTTACGGAAAATCTCTAATTTTATCACTGAATCGTTCATTCCGTTGATTCATTTGAACTGCTGATAAAATTAGGAACTGAAGAATTTTTAGTTGACTCACTAGATTCATTTAAAAATGCACCTTCATTCGTAACCTTTGAATGGGGATGCACAGAAACTCGTTGACTAGAGCAAAATCGGGCAATACTGTACATACAGACGATGTAAAACGCTTAATATTAACGTCTTGTTTCAATATCAATAACAATATCAAAAGCTGTCAATCATCGCGATCTCACAAAGTTCCATTAAAATGAATGAATCGCTCTACACCGCATAATAAATCTATGTGTGTCCTTTGTTACAATGAGAGGTTTTATGAGCTTGCAGAACTCAGCACTGAACAAAAAAACATGCTGATCTGGTCACATCCCGTCACATTTTCTCATGATCACACACAGTAGGATATAGTTTCACTCCAAAAATATAGGGACTTTTTACCGCACATGTGCAGCAATTCATGTATAGAAACAAATGCTTGGTCTAAAATGGATCGGCAGTGAGATGCGACAGTAGCTGCTTGTGTGTGTTTTCCCCCAGTTATGTCACTTCTTACATGTATTGTTTTTTAATTCATCTTACTACTGACACTTCAATGTTAGAGCGTCTCTGCTTGTCATACAGCAGGAAAACTGAGCTCAAAACACTGATATGCATTGATTATAACAAAGAATCACGAGTTTAACACAACAGCACGGGACAGTTAAAGCAGCTAACATTAAAATAAATTGCGAAAATAACAAAACAAGTGGGTATACCGAGGGTATACGCAAATATTGATCCTTAGAAGTTGTAATGCACAAACAGCCCTGGGCAAAAAGTAAGCGTACGTCGTACACTGGTTCTTACTCAACCGACCGCTTAATCTCAGTAGCGGCCAATGAACAATAAATATAACATAATGTTACAAACAATGCAATGCTCTTATATCTCTCTTGTATCTGCACTCGATGAATCCTTGATATCAAGAACACATCTGGGCACTTGCATGTGTCCTGTGTACTAACTGGAACCGAACTTTGGCGGTCAATGATGACGTAGAACGAGAACACAAGAATGCAAGGTCGCTTATCGGGAAACGGCCAGTTAATATGCAAGACTTCCAATATTTTTGTCGCTGAAGAGCAATACGAGCAGAACTAATTTAACTGTATACGAATGAAACCAATCATGTGAATTTAAGTCACAAATGATTAACTGCCCACGCTTATGTTGAGGTGGATAAATGTATGTGTACCCAGTGCATCGCAAAATAAATTATCAATTGCTTAATTAGTTAATTTGATTGAAAATCATTATTGACAGCCCTAAAAATAAGTAATAAGCTTGAGCGACAAAGCCGAGCAGGTACTTTAAAAATTCAATCAGCTCATTTATTGGATAAAGCCACTGACCCGATCCTATTTGGTCTCTCTCCTTAAGATATTTTCAGAGATTTACTGTAGACATGTAGCCTTATTACTTATTACCGTTACAAGCAGATGCATGCTGGGTGAAATTCAGTTTTACCCAATGTCATTTGCCAGATAATAGCACAAACGACATGTCTTAAAATAAATGCGTGCTCATTCAACAATGCATTCTCACAGATGCCCCTAGGGCTGCATTTATGCATGTCGCAGGAATGTTTCAGGATTTTGTGCTGCTGACAGCAGCCTCTGTGGACTTATTTTGGACAGGCAGATGAGTTATCAACAGGGATAAACACCGTCATTAAATGCGGATTGAGCTGCAAGGCTATAATTATGAGTTAAGGTCTTGATAGGATATAATCAGTGATTTTCTAGTACCATGCAGTTGTCCTGGGTATTGTTATCTTAAGATAGTACAATTTTCATTTTTTTTTAGGAACTGAATGGGTGTACTGAATAAGGGTCACTTTAAAGATACGCAATTTAAATACAAATGAAGAGTAGCACATCTCACATGACAGCTGTGACAAGTGGAAATTATGGTGTACCAACATCCTGAACAATGACAACAACGTCCTTTTTTTGGGGGGGGGGTCCAAAAAGGTAGCGAGATCGCCAAAGTCTAATTGGTGGACCTTAATAATATATGATTGCATCAGCTGACAATTAAGAAGCCCAAAACTTATGTATGATGCAATGGCTCAAATGATGGAGGCATCATTTAACACTTTCTCGCTTTAATTAAACAAATCGTTTAATAGTTCAGTCTATATTACAGGTTCGTTTCTTTTACTGCTCATACAGGAAAAGAGGGAGAAGGTATTAAAAGATAAATAAAATGTTGATTTGCCACCAAACCTTAGGGAATTTTACAGATTGGGGGCTTAGAACAGATGGTAGCTGTTATAGATGATATTTTTTTTTTTTTGGCCACACAAACTTTTTGATCAAGATAATTGGACAACTTGTACGAAGTTGTGTTTCATTATCCATCTATTTAATCCACGGCTCATGGTCTCATCTAAAACAGACTGACATCTAAAAAGTCCAAATGTTTTATATTAGAAATAAATTAATAACTTCTGATTAGACGTGTTGCATAATACCTGCATGCAGCTTAATTTTTCTTAAATTGCGTTTTGTATATTTATGTAGAGACTGGGGCTGGTTGTCCCACTTTGAACTTCACTGAATATTTCCTAGTCTGTGTATTTTTGAAGTTTTTGTTTAGGCGACTATTAAAGATGCTTATATATTATAGATTAGATTATGGCCCAGTTTCATTTACAGGGTTTAGCCTAAACCAGGATTAGTCGATAATTAAAAAAATAATAATTAGTCAAGTTTCTTTATTTTGAAACAGCTCGTATTTACATTTTAGTCTAAAACTAGTTTTGTCTGTGAAACCGGGGGTGAATATAAAATAACTATTCATTTAACATGCACTGATGTTTTGTGACAAAGTTTGATAGCAAACAATATATAATGGTATCATAAAGCACTTTAATAAAGGTATAATAAAGGTAACACTTTATATAGTGTTATTGTTACATGCACTTACTTTATTAAAAACAATAAATAATACATAATTGCATTCAAGGAGCCATAATCCTTACCCTAACCATATAGTAAGTGCATGTAGCAACTAATGCTACTTAATACTTCAATGTATAATTACACTGCAACAAGGGCACTTTAAAATATAGTGTAATCAAAAATGGAAATTGAGGTGGGATACAGTTACGTTTATTATAGTTAGGTTTAAATGTAGTTTAAGGTGAAGTTGTAGGGTAATTATAGATGTGACTAAATAAATTAATTATAAATGTAAGAACAGGATGGTATTTCTCAAAAAGAGTGGAAAATGAGAAAAAAAAATTATAGTATGTTCATTGTGTCAAATGATTAATTTGAATGCAAGTGCTTAGTAGATTGTAGATAGAGACACTTACTATAAATTGGGTCCGAAATGGTGTAAAGGGACTATTTATGTCGACTGATTTAGTTACTGAAAGTGCTGACATAGCCCTTGTGAAAATGTGACAACTAATTCTGTTCTCTCAAAAGAAATAGTTTTACAGTCTTTTCAGAGTGCACAGACCCTAGATCTTGACAGATTCCACTTGAAATATTGTTCACAACACTCGAACATATAATATTGTCCGCAACATAGGATTGCAATGAAACTGATTCTCCAATTCAGTTCAAGGATGCACGCGATTGACGCTAGTCCTGTTTTCAGCTGCCAGCTGAATACTTTGGATTTTCTATCTGGCTTGAATTGTGTCGTTTTGTCTTTTCCGGCTAAAATAGAAAATGCTGCCTGGGCTAGAAGGATGTCACAGAATGTTTGATGAAACACACAGATAGTGAAGGTCACCTTGAGGGAGTTTGATCAGAAGTACAGCAAGCAATAAATAGAGCAATCCTGAAATAACTGTATAACTACTGGTGCTGACATAATGCTTCATTAAAACATCTTTATCTGTCTCCATTACGAAAAATGTCACAGGTCAAGGGATCTGATTTCTCAAGGACTAATCCAATGAATTTCCTCCTCAATAACCCCTCAACATTAAACAGAAGCCATTTTGATATCACTTGCTTTTTAAATACCTCGCAAATTTGATGTACTGTACTTTTTTGCTGCTAACGTAAGGAAAGTTGTTCACCCAAGTGAATGTCTTTTTTGAATATTGCCGGTTCTCTCTTGATCCACATTTAGTCCCGGCCTGGTAGATCCAGTAGGTCACAAAGTGTTTGCGGACAATACCAAAAAGCCCAAAATTAACAGTTTGGTGATATAATGTATATTGAGCATGCCCAATATTACCTATGTAGATAAATCAGCTTGTATGAATATAAATGGCAATGTCTATTTCTCTCAATGCTCTTCGGCAATGCCTTGGAGGTCTTAAGACTGGTGTCCAAAGAGTTATTGAATACATGTAAAGCCCTTTGTTGGTCTTAGATGTCCAAGTCAATAGACAATTTTACAGAAAAATTCTAGTTGCACCCACTCAATTGAGTTTTAATGTCTGATTAAACCGTTCCACTAAACCATCTGTTCGTGGATGGGAAGCTGAAGTACAGCAACTTGCACAAACCCGTCTCAAGCTGGGATACTTTCATGGTTCTATAATAACAGTACTTCGATGCTGTAATGGGAACTCATCCCTAGATTAGGTGGAATAATTTGCAATTTATAAGATATATTCTGGATGGTTTTCACAGCAGCCCAGTCAGATGCCTTTTCAGTGCACTTAAAGGGAATCTCAATCATATGTGCTGTTGGAGGACTTGCTAGTGACATCTGCATTGTGGGAACACTTAACATCATTCGGCCCAACGGCAAGGAGACAGACAGATCTAAATACCCTGACACACTGGAAATACGTGCCTTTATCTACATTTATGCAACAGTCAAAAAAAAACGCCACTATACCTATGAATTGCTACAGTTTCCATGTAAAATGAACACTGGAGACAGTGTTTATTCCATGAGTGATTCAGAGTGATGCCACAGTGATGCCAGATGCCAGAGTGATTCAGAAAACCTAATTCTTGCATATTATTATGTTGTGACCTCAAAACCTCATAAACATAATGCACGATTTTTGGCTGCCCTAGTCAATCGTGGCGTTTACCGACCAATCAATAAAAACATAAAACTGCTTACCTCAAGATTCTTCTTTTGTCGCTTCCACTTTTTCTCGTTTTGCTTTTGTTAACACTATTGGGTAGGTTTAGAGTTGAGTTCGGTGTGGGGGTTGTTATTTTCCATAACATAATGTGTTATGGGAAATAACAAACCCATAACCTTTTAGCTTTTAGCGATATTCCTTTATTAGCAATATTTGAATTCTGAACAGGCATGTTATATACCTGAAGCAACATAATAAAAACTCAATATGTGCCTATACCAATATTATAGATCGTAATTTTACATTACGATCTATAATATTATTATATTTTTATATACCAAAATATATAAAACCAACCCAAGCTTACATTTTTAGCTTGGGTTGGTTGCTACACTAAGAGGCCATTTCTCAAACCATATACAACTGCAATTATTTAGACGGCCAGGATTTAGAAAAGATTTCCATGGACACAGATGATGGGAATGGTTCTAGAGGTGTGTAGCAGCTGGTGATGACAGCTGGCTTGGCCGATGTGACGGCTTTTCCCGAAACTTCCTTATATTGTGGATTCCTCATGTACATGCTAAGGTTGTCTGGGTCATGGAAGATGTTCTATGTACAACATGCCAGCATGTTTTATTCGTAAACATCCCAGGGTGATATAGGCTTATCACTGTGGCTCAGCACAACAGGCCAGTGCTTCAGCTTTGAGAGCCCCTCAGGACCAATGTCTCTAGGGTTGTGGCTGTTCTTTCTCTCTCTCCTGCTCTCTGGCCAACATTCGAGCACCTCATGCCAGCTCTCCTGCATGAGCCAATCCCAGGAACATCTTGGGGTCTTTCATGTATAGCACAGCTTTCTTCATTGTGAGGGAATGCAGGAGGCAAGACAAAATAATGACCTGCAGAAACTGTCATGGACCAGTGGAGTAAAATAATGTCTAGGTGGGATGGTTAAGACATGGGAATGCATAATGCATTTTCATTGATGTTTCCTAAAGTAGCCCAACAAATAATGACATCTTATGCAGAGAAATTTGTTGAAATCGAATGCCATTTTCTGCAATCGGTAAGCTACTTTAGACTATACTTAAACATCCAAATTCTATGCAACTTTAAACTGGTTTGAGACAATCGAGTCTCTAATTTGGTGAAATTTTCACTGTACGTCAGGCCATTCAAACAAACAATCGCCTATTTCATTTAGTGCCACTAGTGACACAGAAATTGCTTGGTGCAATTTTAACATAAAGTGTAAAAACATTTTTAACGGGGGTTATGTAAAAAACTAAATTTGTTTTCCTTTGAAACTCAGCCAGATGTCAGTTGGGATTACTTCCACTCAACTAGGTGTGTGTGCAGTAAACCGAATGAGAAACCTCAGCTCATTTGAAGATGCTTCTCATTGTATATTTTGTATTTGTACAGGAGGAGCCATACGTCATGCTGAAGAAGTCTGACAAGGCACTGGTCGGCAATGACCGCTTTGAGGGCTTCTGTATTGATCTGCTAAAGGAGTTAGCCAGCATTCTGGGTTTCTCCTTCGAGATCCACCTGGTGCCTGATGGAAAGTATGGGTTTCAAGATGATAAAGGCCAGTGGAATGGGATGATAAAGGAACTCATGGAGCACGTAAGTATTCCTGTTGCACTGCATCATAGCGGTTAAATAACGAACACCACTAAAGCTGTTTCTGCTGAGTCAGATTTACCAGTAACTTCATCTCTAATTATGCCTTTCACTTTAATAAAGCCTTTCTCCTGGTTTTCTGATGTCTAAACAAAATGCCAAGATGACACAATAACGCAATTAGCTGAATGTGTTGCTCGCTCCAATACTGCTTCCTCTCACAAAACGCGTGCTGCAAAGGTGACAGAACACACCTGGATCGCATTGACACACCACGAAGACACGGCGGCAAGTGCTGCCACAGCGAATACACGTTTAAACGCCTCTACAGAGTCAGCAAAACTAGACAATGCTGAAAGCTGATTCCCCTTGATGTAGCCCCAGCCCATTCTCTCAAGTCTCAGTGCTGTCAGGCTGGGAGTGTCACGGGAAAGGGTGCTGCTGTGCTGGCTTCCCATCCCATCGCCCTTTCGCTGTCCTCACCCTCCGAGGTCACCAGAAGCTCGGGGCTGGAGAGCTGTAATAGCTTAAGTGGCATTTAGTGGAGGAAGTCATATGGTGGGAGTCAATGGCGAGGTGCTGGAAGGGTTCGGAGAGGTGACTTACTGCAGCGGCACTTAATCTTCCTTGTGCTTTGGCCAGATCCAGCCCGATTGCAGTCACCTTGAGGGGAACAAAGGGATTATGGCTGGAAGAGTCAAAAATGGAGATGGGATGTGTGTGTGCGTAAATTGCTAGAGGTGAAAAAGTATAAGAAGTCAAATCTCGTCAATTGTAATGGAAAGTAATAAGGCAGAAAATGATAGTCATCACAACTTGAAATTTGAGATGCTGCAAGGTGCAAAGTGTGCAGAGTGTAGGCTAATTTAGATTTAAACTCCAAAACTAAAATGTTTCAAAGTATAAATGTTTAAAGTTTTTGAACATCATTTATGTACACTATATCTACACATTTAAACCACAGTATTACACGATTTGGGGAAAAAAAAAAATTGTATATTTAATTTATTTTCTTTTGAAATCTACTCATAACAATATTATAATTCTTAATTCTGTATATAAATATAATTCTGTTTCATATGCTGAAATGCTCATGACATTTACTGTTCAAGTTTATAGTCAGATTTTATTTCATTATGTTTAAATTTAATTATATTAAACTGATTTCAACTGTTACACCAAATCAGCATATTAGAATGATTTCTGAAGTATTGTGACATGTTGAAGATTGGTTGAAGTTAAATAAATGTTAAAATGCATTCAAACAGAATACAGAATATTATTTAAAATTGTTTTAATATTAAAATATATTACCGTAGCCATGGTCAGCTTCTCTCAGATAAATTGAAAAATCGTATCGATCTAAATTTATACCAGTCTATTCAATTTAACACCTTACTGTGAAACTTAATTAAACTTTTTGTATGTAAAATTATTCTGTACATCTTACTGACAACCTACTGATCCAGTGTCACATGTATGAGGTAATTATTCAGTCCAAACAGGGTTGTAGACGGGCATGTGTTTTCAGGACTGTAGCCTCAAACCTTTTACTCCCTCACAGTACTAACATCTCTTCTCCCCCGCATAATTTGAGAGGAGAGCTGCCGACGCACTGACACGGTCAGACAGAGTAGCCTAATGAGTGTAGAACGGTGCAGAGACACAATATGGACATCCGGTATCTTTCATCAGAAAACGCACAGCAGAGAATTGCACTGAGGGAAAAAAAAAAAAAAAAAAACATGTTGAAACTGTGAATTCTGGCAACCCCAGCTGAGTTCAGCAGAGTCAGGCAAACTAAGCAAACACTAGGCGGTATATCTGGTAAACATGTGCTACATTATTGTTTAGTTAGTCAACTTAGTAGAAAGAAAAGGAAATGAGCATGAAGGTTGAAGAAACCACTGTTTTGTTTTTTTTTCTAAATTGCTAGGCACATTTCCCAAACAATGAAAAAAATGGTTTCTATAATCATTTCTAATAGATGAACAAAATACATATTACTGCATTTTAAGTTGTGTGGGTTGTTGTGAAGTATAATATATATGTAACGAGGAAAGTTTATTCACACATAGAATATGCAGAATACATATTTCGATAGGAGTCTAGTGGCTTAAAGGGACAGGCCATCCCTGAATAAAAATTATCATTAAGTACTCACCCTTATGTAGTTATAAATCTGTAAGACCTTCGGTCGTCTTCCAAACACAAATGAAGATATTGTGGATGAAATCTAAAAGATTTTCTTTGCAAAATAAAAGTATTCTCATAGCTTCACATTGACTGTTTCTGGACCTGGGAACATCACGGCTCTTAGATTTCATCAACAATATCTTCATTTGTTTTCCGAAGATGTACAAATGTCTTATGGGTTTGGAGCCACACGAGGGTGAGTAATTAATGACAAGATGTTCATTTTTGGAGTGAATGGCAGAAATTACAGAGCCCTAAAAAGGACACGCTGAACTACATCAGCATAGTTCTCATCCGAGACGTTCTTTCTTCCACCTTCTTGTACCTTTTCTCTAACTCGAGCATGTTTTTGGAAGCCACTGGACATGTATGCTGTGAGATTGTAGGCATAGTGAGGTCTTGACTAGTGTGTGAAAAATTCCGCTAACTAGTATCCGGATAGTGATAGCCGTGTTAACTGTGTTGTGGCGTTAACTGGATGTGATAACAATTGTAGTTCAGTTTAACTGCTAACGTAAAAGGATGTTAAATAGATTTACAACTTGAGTAAAACAAAAAAAAATATTTACAAATTTGATTTGAGGGCTTTTTTGAAACTATCACTAAGAGGAAATGAATGAAGTTTTTAACGTTAAACAAATGCAAATTGTAATTACACTGTAGTTATCATTAACTTATTTTTTTTTAATAATACAGCCATATTGGTCAGACTTTATTTTAAGGCCCAAGTTTATGTCAGTGAATCTGCAGAAGTCTAGCTTTAGTTTAGCTTTATTACTACAGAAATTATTTAATAGTCCTAATAGTAAAAGCAAAAAAGCGTAGCAAAGTTTCGCCAGTCTTCCAGAATAAACAACGAGAATGAGGACTGGCTTACTATTTAGTGAGAGTCCTTTAGGGAAAGCTTAATCGAAGAAGAGAGAAACAAGACAATGCGATACTCACATAGTTTGTGCAAGGAGAGCAGCAGCTTGCTCGCTGGATGCAGACTCAATTTACACCGTTGTTAATCTGTTATTTGATTTGATTGCAAGTGGACGGCACTAAATACAGGTGGAAACTCTTTGTTTTCTCCTTCCACAATCACAGGTGATACCAGATACACCAAATTAATCCTTGCACTGGGTCGTCATTTATACACTAAAAAGGGCTCAGCGGTCGATTATGAACATGTCAAATATAATAAACAAGCTCGCTTATAACGGTCTTCACAACCAAACCCCAGCTCTCAGCCTGTGATCTCACCGGCGTTTTTAATAATTGCTTTTTCTATAAATACATCTCTCCGAAGATTTTGACCAGTTTTAGTTTCTCGTCAAATGTTTTAAGCTACGGGCTCGATGGGATGGATTTGGGTGTGTAGTATACTTGAGCCTTATCAGATGGCCTGCACAGTATCGAAGGTGCGGTGTGTATTTTTAGGAGCACTCATTTTGCGGCTGAGTGCCCTTCTTGCTGCTGTCTATATAGATAAGCTGATCTGGAATCAGCAGACCTGAAAAGCAAACTAAGAAACAAGCTCTGGGACCTGACCTCGGCCTGCCACATGAGGCTGAGCTAGATAGAGTGTTTTCATGTGAGTAAACTCAAAGCCTTATCTCTGAAGACGGATTTATGGACTCGGTGATTTCTCAACCGATTCTCACCAAATGTTGCAGCTTGAGCCTTTCATGAAAACAATTTAAGACTCGAGCGCAGAAGGAATTTCTATTTTTTTTAATGGAATGAGAAGTTATTTCCATGAACTTAGAATTGCCTCGACGTTCGTACGTCGACGTAAGCTGCAGGAAACATGGAGTATTTTCACTAATAGACAAGAACTCGAGAGCCCTTTTCGTGAGAGCATGGGGAACTGAGAGGCTGTTATTAATGGCTCTTGTCAAAGTTATTTATCAGCTCAATTTATTTTCATCAGTATTTTTTATTAGCTCTTACAGAATTTTCATTACTTCGCTATTGTTCTTTACACGATGAGTGTGTGTTATTGCTGCCCGTGACATGCTTGCGTAGGGTCATCCATCGAGGGCTCATAGATTTAAAGAAGACAACAAGCAACAGCGGATTAGTATGAGGTTGTTTTCGGCTGATAAAGTGCCATTAAATCATAGGGTGATACATTGTAACTGTCACCCAGTATGTTCACATAAATCATGGTTTCATAACTGAATTACCAAACGCCTTTGCCCTAGTACATCTATTTAACGGCATGCGCTCGTGTAGGTTTATCAAAATAAGTCAGACGTCTTCATTCGTCTTTGTAGGTCACCAAGCTCCTTGAAACGAAGGATAATCAGATATAGAAATAAAAATAAAATCTCATCTTTGACACAGCAATATTTCAGTGATAGGCATCCCGCTGCCAAAATTCACGGGGTCTCATTCACCAATAATTGCCAGAAGTATTACAATATATATGCATATGAGAATAACTAATTTCCAACTAATCCACATATGAATTTGTTGCGAAAATAAATAAATCTGAAGTATTCTGAGCAACATTGATATACTATACTATAACTTAAATTAAAGTAAATTGTTTACATTTATTTATTTATTTATTTTATGTTGATTTAGTTAAAGGTATATTGTTGTAGTATATACACATTTCATTTTTAGATGCACACACACACACACACACACACACACACACACATATATATATATGTGTGTGTGTGTGTGTGTGTGTGTGTGTGTGTGTGTTTAGATATTATCTATAAGTTTACAGAAATGCATTTCTATATAATAATCACTACCTTGTCTCATGGCATAAATGTACCTGGGTGGACTTTTTAGCAAGACACAAAATACGTACCAATAAGAACATGTCACTTTTTTTTTCCAAAACAACTGAACACAAACAGCAAAACACTTTTTATTCCTTTTCACACAAATTTACAGAACTTATATAAATAATGCATGATTTTCTCACAGTTACTTAAAGCATAGCATGTTATGACTTCAAAACAATATTAATATGCTGGGATATTCAAAAACGAATGCTTTTGAACGTTAGCATCACGCACACCCAGCTTCATAGACAGTAGGTTTGTTCAGTAGCTCACGGAGTACAGTGATGCGCTTAAGAGACGAGGAGCTTTGGTTTGAATCCTGCATAACTACAGTTCGACAAAAAATTGTAAAAGGAAGTTGAAAGGGCACGGTTGCATCAACAAATGCATTTTTTAATATCAGTTTTGCATTTGTTAGCACTTCCGGGTAGGTTTAGGGTTGGATTTGATGTTTCCAGCATTATAGAGCAATCATTTTTAGCAAGAGTCCTGGGAAATGTTTATTCTAAACCGCTGAAAAAAAAAAAAAAAAAAAAAAAAAAAACGTGCCAGGGTTGATATATTGAAGCCGTGTTTTAGCACCACACAGTGGACATTCCTCTATGAATCTGCAATAAAAATGTGCAGCAAGGTATGTAAAAAGGATTTTGCACAAAACATATTTTTATGAGACCAGCTTAAATAATCAGCAAGTTACTGATAAATAATATGCGATATGCACAATGTAAGTTCTTTGCCACCTTTCTGTGCTGCATGAAAATTGCAGAATTGTTATGGCTGCTGCACAGACAGTGACAGATTTTTGAGAGATTATGGATCACTCATGGGAGTTAGATAGAAGATGCTTTTCCGGAGACTTATGGAATATATAATTACAAAGTAAATACAAGAGCTTTAAATGCTTATTTATTGTAAGTTATTTTATTTTATTATTTTATTAAAATTTTATTCATTACTATTTCGTCATGGAGAGTAGCTACATTGCTTAAGAAAAAAAATAGTGCATCTTAAATACTCAACTGGATATTAATTAAAGTCATAAGGGCTTTTGTGTCAAGTAGGACATGGGTTTATTTTTCTCTTTTTTTCAAAAGTGGCCACAAATCCCACTCCAAAGCTAAAGGTCACAGTGGTAAAGGCGTTAAATGATGCAATAGGCTTATTATACTTGATTTAGTTATAATTGATGATCTCATTAATCATCCAGCCATGCCAGTGTTAATGGCTGCCTTAGCACGTCATTTCTTCCTGTTATAGTAATTAATCTTTGCTCCGGTGGATAAGCCGGAAGGTTATGTACCAGCGCTGGCTCATTGTCTCGCTGTACTAACTTTGACTTGGACTATGTAGGACCTTTTAATACATTTCACAGTCCTGAGCACTTTGCCGAGCTAAATCGTTCTTGTTAGGACCCGACAAGAAAAGGCACAGTCCTTAAAGGATTATTAGAGATGATATTGACATGTCCATTGTCTGTGAGCAAATATTGACATCGCGTCTTAACTCGGGCTCTGGGTTTGGTGTAATTACCTCTTCGCGAATGCTAAATTATTTGTTGTTATAAAATAGCAGGCCCTGCTGATGCATGCATGCATACATTTTTACTTTCAATAACTTTCAAGAACCTTTTACCAAAGTAACTCTTGAGAATAACAAAAATAAAAATAATAATAATTTTATATATATATATATATATATATATATATATATATATATATATATATATATATATATATATATATATATATATATTTTTTTATTTTTTTATTTATTTGTTTTTTTTTTTTTTTAATTAAGCAAGCATTACCCAAAACACATCATGGTGAGCAGCATGCTAGTGTCTCAACAGGGATTTCCTTGCCCTACAGGTGACATCCATCGTCTTGAATTGTTACCGTGGAAGACCGAGAGGACTACATAAATAAATAAATAAAATGATAATCAAAATTTTTAATACTATGGCAGGTACCCAACTTGTACACACACACACTGGAATTTTTTTTCTCTTTTTTTCCCTTTGTTCCTTTCCCCTTTTTAGCCACACGCTGTACTATATTTTTAGGCGCTCAGATCTGTCAATCACAACCGTAGCTCTTTTCATAACCACTGTCCAAAAGAATGTGACCAAAGCCCAGGCTGCAGGAAAAGAGAGAACAATACAAAGAAAGGCAATATAATTTACCGTCCAACCACCAGGACAGGTCACAGCAATGAAATGTCACAGAAAGCCAAGAAAATGTAACAGCGGACTTGTTGTAGTGGGAAGAAAGGACATCACGTTGTGATGAAAATGCTTCAATCTATGATGGTTGGATTGCAGTATTTTGTAAGACCAGAGTCTGAACCCCTTCGCGAGTTTCATCATGTTAGGAGGAAGGACGCAGTGAAGCATGCACCAAGCAGCTGGTTTCATTAACCTCCTGTCCAACCCTAGAGAGAAGGAAGCAGGGTAAGGCGATGTAAATGGTGACCTTCTAAATATGCAGCCAGATATCAGCGAGTGAACGCCTCCCTGCTCTTGCGATTCAAAGAGAGGGAGGGAATGTAATAGCAGACAGCGAGGAAACTAGGCCACTTGTTTCAACAGTTGAGTCACCTTGGCAATACTGACTTTGAGCCTCTGGGGTGTGAATTTGCCCGTGTTATGGCGTGTGATAGGATGGTTTGTCTGCTGTCATATATTCATATATTTCTCGCAGGAGTGACCTTTTTTTATATTTCGGTAACAATCACATTGTAATGATAAACGTGTAACAATTGATCTGTTTTGTCAAATGGTTATTCAGCCTGTAATTGCGCCAACATCAGTACAAAGCCTAGATACCTCCATTAAACATGAACAATGGATTTTCAAACAATGGACTTCATCTATTTTAATAGTTATTGTGTTTTCCAGACAATCACCATGTTCATTTTGTAGTAGTTGGATAATTCGGCGATTGTGTGCCGTGCCTTTTGAAGCATGTCGACTATGTCTCTATTTGCTTTCTTAATACGCATTCTGATTCCTACTGTGTTTCATATGTTATTGAAAATTCGCATTATTGGCTACAAAAAAAACAGAAGTTTGTATTTGGTTTGTTGCGGAACAAAAGTAGTCTTCCATACATACGATTCACTGCAAAATAAATGCAAAGTTCATCGCAAAACATTATATATGACCCTGAAACACAAAACTAGTCACGTTCTTGCTCGTCTTGGTGATGCCAGTGCCCTAAATTATGTTATAATGGACTATTTCACGTAAAGAGATGAAGGATCGGATAATGGAGTTACTAATGAGGAGTCTGATAACAGTCTGTTATATGCACAGGTGCACAAACTTTTGCACTGTGCTTGCTTTTCCGAGGTACACTCTTCTTGCTATCTGAACAAACAAGGAGTCATCAAAATTTCAGAGACTACGCCCGTGATAAATAACTGAAAACTGTCTTTTTCAGGGCAGTGTTGGTCTGTTTGCGTAATGATGCAGTATAGCTTTACAGGTCTCATTAAAACCAAAAGTGAAACTCATCTCACTTTAAACCTGTTTTTTCTCAAAAATCTATTCCTAAAACAAAAATCTTTACTATCAGCCAACTTCAGATAGTTTTGGAAAGGGCTTGAAGCCAGCTTTCATATGATATCAAAACCTAAAAAAGGTAAAAATTCACCATCTGTTGGGGTTTCCTAGATCGCATCAAATTTTGTATATTTCCTACAGCAAATACATACTTTTGATCAGTCATATGGATTGCTAAGAACTTTATTTGGACAACTTTATAAGCGATTTATTCAATATTTAGATTTTTGTACTCCAACAGATTCCAGATTTTCAAATAGTTGATGTAAGTCATCTTGTTTGTAAATTACATTGTGTTTTCACGCAATGGCATGACAATATTTATAATTTTTTTTAATGTCCTTTTATGTATTATTTTCAATTTCCAGTGTAAAAATCTATTGCATTAGGCAAGTAAAATGGGTTGCCAGTGTGATTTCATGTTGATTTTCAAAGAATATCATTGACTAGACTGTCTCTGTTCAATGTTTCAGAACACTTCTTCGATCCTAATTTTTGTTTCCTGTACTCTAGAGGGCTGACCTTGCTGTGGCTCCTCTCACAATCACCTTTATGCGAGAGAAAGCTATCGACTTCTCCAAACCTTTCTTGAACACTGGCATCAGTATCCTGTACCGCAGACCCAACAGCACCAACTCTGGCTTCTTCTCTTTCCTGAACCCCATGACCCCTGATATCTGGGTCTACATCCTGTTGGCCTACCTGGGAGTCAGCTGTGTACTCTTCGTCATTGCAAGGTGAGCGACAACCAGCTGTTCCCGTGACCTGTGCACCTGGGACTATTAACCTTCACGGTACCTTCCGATATTTGCTTTGAATTCACTTGGTAAAGGCAAACAGTAATGTGTTATTAGTGGTCTTTGCTAAGGCTAAGTGGCCAAACCATATAGAATATTAAAGAGACTTGCTGGTGGTAATTTTTGTGGCTATTAAAAAAAACTCTTCACAATCACCCCGAATGCTGTAGCAACACATGCAGATTTTACTCCTCCCAAAATGCCTAAAATGTTAAAATAATAAACGCACTGTGAATGAAACTGAAAGACGCAGATGGTCAACACAATATCATATTTCTTAAAAGCAGTAAACCGTACTTATTTTTCCAGCGCTGATGTCGCACATTCTCCTATTGCAGTCTTTGATCTTGAAACAAGCTGATAAATAATAAAATGCTGCACTAATCTTACCATTAAATGTATATATAACGTTTGAAACTTGGTCATTTCAAATATATAAACATTTGAAATGACCATGTGTAAGCAGGCCCTGATTTCCAAAAAGGTTTTAACACACTGCTTGAGGGTCTTTTGAGTGGCATTGCCATTATTTGTAAGAGCGGTCTAATCAGAATTGTGTATAGCACCTTTCACAGAAGGGTCTTTCAGATTGACCTTTAATGAAGGTTACAAGATGTAGAGAATTTACACAAGTCAGACTTACATTCTGAATATTCACACACATTTAGAACTCAGCCATTTGACGTAGTTGCATCACTATTGATTTGATGAACAATCCAACATGCAGATATTTCTCTTTTTTTTCAAGCAGCGAGTGAAAACATGTACACACACACAAACCCTACAATGTGTCTTCTGCGAGTTTCCAGCTACGGTGCTTGTGCTCTGCTAACAAGTCCCTTGGCGATACCTGTGTCTCTCATCTTTTGAAGCATCTGCTTTGAGATGTTCCTTGTACTGTAGATGTTAAAGGACAGGTGTTATAAGGAAATTACAGACATCTGCAGTTGCTGGGAGTGTCCGGAGTTAATTACGTTATAGTTTAACAAGCTGTTGAAAAGAGCCAAGACGTGCACTCTCGTCACAGTTAGCGAGTACTTGCCTTGATTTCAACAAAATACACCGAAGTGGCCAATCTGTAATATTTCCCCAGGGTTATAAACGCCTTCAGCACGATAGTAATGTCTAGTCCTAAAGTGAAGTGCTTTTCTAATACAGACAGTTAAATGTCAGAAGTCACTTTGTAATAGTAACATAAGAGTGCGTATTAGGAAATCTCAAAATATTAAATTTCATAGCATGCATAAATAACTACCCTTGTGAAAAAGAAGTGTTCTTAATTGTATCGATTGTATTTTGTATTGTACTTCAAATCTAGAGTATCAAGAGTATAAAAAATGAATAAAATATAAAAATGTTATTTAAAAATGCAATTTTCAATGCAAAATTAAAATTTCTACCTTAAGGTACATTTAAAATTTTCATTCTAATAATCTTTGGTCATACGGTAAAGAAGTGCACACATTTTACTAGTACTTACTAGTTAATTAATAAAGTGTTACCAACGTTTTGAATAAGTTACATACAATTTTTTAATTACTAGGCATACATAATTATTGAATTATTCATTATTTTCATTATTAAGTTTATGTTGTATTATTAAGTGCATGTTAGTTTAAAAATAAGAAATTATGACGTGGAAAATGTACATAGATACATCTGTACTTAAACCCTACTTAATGGGGGGTGTCAAAAAACATCAGTCAATTGAATATCCTTTAAAGGTTGTTGTCTTTTTTTCTTCCCCGTAATAACTACTCTTTTTGAACATATGCCACGGTGTACTTATTTCTGAAAAAGGTGCATTTCTACATTTTCAGAAAATGTACCATTAAATGGTCTTCGAGTGCTGTATACGGTTGCTAAAGTGTTCCGAGCTATTTTTAGCACGTTGCTGTGCGGTTGCTTGGGTGCCGCTTAATAGTTGCTGGGATGTTCTGAGTAGTTCCAGCGCGAGACGTAAGAGCCCTCTACGATATTACGTGGTGGAAAAGTGAAAAACGGTTATTTGTGTAGCTCTGCTTGGTGTCGTTAGCAGTGCAAAACACTTCACCTTTAAATCCTAAGGTCACGTTTGAGAACTCTCTCTTGTTCCTCCTGCAGGTTCAGCCCGTACGAGTGGTACGATGCCCATCCGTGTAACCCAGGCTCTGATGTGGTAGAAAACAACTTCACCCTTCTCAACAGCTTCTGGTTTGGCGTGGGCTCCCTCATGCAGCAAGGTACAGTGCTTCTTCTGCAAACTCAACACACTTTCCAAAGATGGCAAACAAGCCGAGAAACCTGACAACAGCGTGATGTGACTGTCTTCCACCCTTTACCTGTCAAAACCATGTTGAGTTCAGACTTTTCTGACAGGAGGAGGAAGTAGTCATCTTGCTTGTCAGTGAGGCGGAGATGAGGGGTGTCAAACATCTGTCATACACACTGGCAGGTTAGAGGGATAACAGCAGCGTTTGTTTCCTGACACTCAGCTGCCATCAGAGACCTTCGCGATTGCGAGTTTGAGGATGGGATGAAAGTCGACAGAAGACTGTCTCTATCGTAGCGAATGCGCAGTGGGGCGTCTCTGTGCTTCATCTCATCTCCGTTTGGCCAGGTGTCCCGCCCTCTATATGTTGTTGCTTCTTTTTCGCCACAATGCAGCGTTTTGTTCATTCGTCACAGCTGGCAAGTGGCTTCAGAGTGACACAAGGAGATCATAAGGAAA
The DNA here is from genome assembly GCF_018831695.1 of Puntigrus tetrazona. Classification (NCBI taxonomy): domain Eukaryota; kingdom Metazoa; phylum Chordata; class Actinopteri; order Cypriniformes; family Cyprinidae; genus Puntigrus; species Puntigrus tetrazona. The sequence goes on along the minus strand of NC_056714.1, from coordinate 4,527,289 downwards.
TTAATAGGCTCGTTTCAGATGCCAGCGACTTTGCTTTGAATGAAGAAGAGAGCAGGCCGTTACTGTCAGGGGAGGGGACAGAAAAGAACAGTTAAATCGGGAAAAAAAATCGTTTTTGTAGTGGACCAGCAAAAGCAGATGTCCGGACTCTGGACAATGCAACCGCCTGTAGTAACACTTGGACAGCATTTTTAACCACCTTCAAACCTGCTGGTTATGAGTTCTAAACAGACTTTGCTCATTTTAATCAGCCCCGTTGTTAAAGTGCCCCTATTATGGGTTATGAAAGGATCATATTTTTAGTTTTGGCCATTGCAAACAACAGGCTGACATACATGCAAGGTCAAAAAACACCTTACTTTCCTTATAATATGCATTTATGTTTGCCTTTTTTGTTCAACGACTCTCAGATGCTTCATTTAATGACTATTTTTTCTAAATTTGATTGTCAATATTATTAAAAACAGCTATTAGCCCTCCGAAAGTGGCAACTAGTGGCAGAGAATGAATTAGCATTTTCATACAGACCAAGGCTAAAAACAAGTTTTCCTTGAAACGAGTCATTTTAAACATGAATCCCAGAGTCGACTCTTCCTTTTGAGAGACAGTAATTCTGTACGCACAATTCTCGGTGCACTTTCAGATTTAAGGCTTTGCAGGATGTTCATTCACTTAATTCAGAGCTGTGATACACACTGCATGAAAGGTCATTTTCAAAAATCCATAATAGGGGTACTTTAATGCATAACGCAGTAGCAGTTCCCGGTGCATTTTGTGTTGGACACAAAGAGTAAGTGAATCATTATACCATGTGCTAAGCAAGTGATAAGCTATAAAAGCTCTCTTTTCCATGTTTATCAGAGTTTTTGTCCTAAACAGCCATGATGGCGATGTGTGATGAGCAACAGCGTATTCTTTTTTACAAACTGTTTGTAGTTCTGTAACGTAGAGTCCTCGACAGTGAAGAATTCAGATACTAAACATGCCTTGTTTAATGTGGAAAGGGACTAATGTCAGTTTAAATATCATCTTGCGTGACTGAAAGCAGTAGTGGCTAATATACCACAGGTCTTGAAAATAAATGAAAGTAACATAAAAGTTAAAACTGTAACAATTCAGTATTCAGTAACAGAGATTGTATCGGTTATTCAGTATATTTTTAGCAATTGTAGGGGTTTAATATTTATAAACTTAGATGCTTAACCATTTCATTTGGGCTATGGAAAGAGCCTGCCCGTGCACTCTTTTGTTCAGTTGTGATATTTGATAGATTACTCCTAATTAGCTGCTTATTGCTTATTAGTTGTTAAATATGTGATGTGTATGTATTAATAAACACTACTTGCTCTCATAGGAAATACATGCAAGTACATTTCACACAAAGTATGATTTGCAGGTCCAAAGTTTTGATTAATAAGGCCTAATTTTAGCACAATTACTTGATGGATATTATCCATATTGATGTTATGCTGTGAAATTTGATTCCATCGAAGGAGGTCAAAAGCTCTGTTACAAAAAAAAAAAAAAACCCAAAACGAAACAATTCAACCCAAAAGCAAGTTAAAATGGCACGGTTGCATCAGTGAATGTGTTTTTATATCAGATTTGCATTTATTAACAATATCGGCTAGGTTTAGGGTTGGGTTTATTGTAGGGGAGCATTAACTTTTACTTTACATTTCACTTCGAAGTAAGGTATATAATAGCACTGTTGCAGAAATGTACTAAGAGTCACATATTTATTGAGAAAACAGGTTGAATAAACAACTAATATGCTACTAACATGCATGCTAATTAATAGTAATAATCGGAGAAAATTTGGCAAAATGGAATTTAAATCATTCCAGTTTGATTAATTGTGTTAACTAGCTTTTCTGAGTGTTTCTACACTTTCTGCACAAAACCTGACTACACTGCTTGCCTTTTGTTATTGTTACTTGCCACCAAGTGTTGTGGCATTCAGTTTTTCTCTCGCATTACGTTCAGTGAAGAACGCAACTTCACAACTCTTGCATCATCTTGCAGCAGCTCTATAGATACAGCAGTGACACATCACCACTAAATAGTGATGTGAGAAACTTGCATCAGGATGCTGTTTGCATTAAATTTGCATTAAAAATGCAAACTTTCAACAATCACTAACGGAGCCAAAATCAATTTTAGTCTTTTGATGGAACCGACTTTGAATGAGAAGCTATTTCCGGCCTTAATCGGAGTATTTATCTTAACGCAACACCGAAGTAAATGACAGTCTCTCTCAAATATGATTTCCTCTAGTACCATTTTAAATATTTTCTTTGGCTCTGTGCTGAGGCGCCACCTCACAGAATTAGATGGAGGAAGCTATTAAAGACACGCAGGGGTTGAAGCTGTTTTCACACCCCTCACAGGCACACATTAGCAAATGATACCCTCAAAACCAAACGGCATAATAAAGCAGGCCAGGGAGTAATGAAATGTTTTACCTCATGTAAGGAGACAAATAGAAAAGACTCTTCCTGTGCCCGCGGTGAATCTTTGCTCGTGGGGAGCGCAAATCTGCCGCACATTTCATTACGCGTGAAATCTCCACTGATATGTGTGCGATACCTGTCAATTAGAAACGGTCTGCGGAAACTAGCTTCCATGCCGTTTACTGGATGGAAGGGAGTTAGAAGCTCTCTTGACTTTAAAAGTTGCGAGATGCATTTGTTTTGTTGTTTTCTTACTCCAGTTGCGTGAAAGATTGATAATGATTTACGGTTCAACAGCGATTTAAAGTTTAAGAACTGTAAAACGATCAAAAAGTGATAGATGGTGGTAAAAATAAGACTTTGTGTGTGAAGTGAATTCAAATTGCAGCTAAGACAGTAGGTATAAACTATTTAGTGAACAGTTGGTATGAATGCAATATTGCTTTCTTTGTGTGCTAATTATCCTTAATATACTTAGTAATCTTCCTTTTTTCTTCGGTGGAATTAAATAACTGGGGGTAAATGCATCTTAAAACCAGCCTAAGGTGTTTTTGGCTAGTCTATCTGATCTGCCAGTTGTCTGCTTTACGTCTGTTTTGTTTCCCCTAACAATTTTTAAGGCAAACATTTGAGACTAAGTTGGTAGGGTACCGAGACAGAAGGCAAGAGCAATGCAATCACAGTCTGGAAAGGATAATCCAAGAAGTAAATCCGATATTATTGCAGCTAGAGCAAGACAGCAGGAACTACTGATAAAACCAGACACTAAACAATTGGCGTGAATACAGAATAAATGTTTTCACATGTCAGAAAACACCAGACAGTCGTTGTCTTAATTCTATTCTGCATTGTCATTTTTCAAACATGTCCTGTCAGACAGGAAGCTCCTTCATGCTAGTACGCCGCAGTTCAGCTGAACTGATAAAAGCACAAAAGCTCATTTTTCATCTCTGTCCAAAAATTATTCAGGTTAGACATGGCCCGCTCAACAAAAACGGATGTTTCATTCTGCGAAATGCAGATTATTACATGAAAAATGGTCTGTTTTTGCAACTTGCTTCTGTCAGAAAAAAAAAGAAAGAAAAGAAATTCTTCCGAACCCACCTAAGGTGCTTGGCTGATCAACTAAACAAGCTTAAACCAGCAAACCATCTCAGGCTGGTTTCATTTCGCAGGGGTATGTCTGTTTACCATTGACTTGCCTACAAAAATGTTAATTCGGTGACTGCTGAGCTTTATCAGTTTGCTCAGTTTCCCTAATTTTGAACATATCTTTAATTCTTCTTCATGCTTTGTTTAAAACATTATTGCTTCTGCGCACACTGATAGTGAAAAGGGCTAAGTAGCAAGCTGAATACTGAATACTAGCCTCCGGCACTGAGCCACACTGTGACTTTCTTTTTTACGAGAAGAAGGTGGGAATGTTAAGTGCAGGTAATTATTCTCATTGGGAAATGCTTTAACTTCGGCCAGGCTGATGTGTTTCAGAGCTCGCGAGAGAAATAGCAGGACAGGGAAAAGCAGGTCATCATAATTAATATCACTCTGAAGCAAACCCGCAGAGAATAACCCACAGACGGCCACAGTTTAGCAACTTTGCCTTCCCTACTTTTATACAGCGATAAGCAGATGTTTAGCTTCAGCGTTATGCTGGAAAATCTGTCAGCTGGTTGTTTGTCATGACATCAGCATTTCTTTAAGAGCTCGCACATTGCGACATGATAAAGAAACATCCAAAACAGCAAGAACGCAAACCAAAGACCCTCTCTCACAAAAGCCCATTTGATTCTGTATGTTGCGGTAAAATGATAAAAAAAAAAAAAAAAAAAAATGCTATATTTTAACCAATCCTGAGCTGAACGACGTCTTTGTGAAAGACTACCTTTCTAACCTCTGTTCACTGGTGTACTATGTTTTTGTTTGGAAGGACTCCGATGAGCTGCATAATGCGAGTTGAGAATGAGACTTTAGAGAGTCGGATAGTTAAAAGCAAAAAAAAAAGTATTAGTACATATTTACTAAACTCGTGTTGTTTTTATGCAATAAGCCGATAATGCATTTCGTTTTTTTTGTTCAGGTTCAGAACTGATGCCTAAAGCTCTCTCCACTCGAATCATCGGAGGAATCTGGTGGTTCTTCACCCTCATCATCATCTCCTCCTACACAGCGAATCTGGCCGCTTTCCTCACTGTAGAGAGGATGGATTCGCCCGTGGACTCGGCCGATGACCTGGCCAAACAGACCAAAATAGAATACGGCGTAGTCAAAGATGGAGCAACCATGTCCTTCTTTAAGGTACAGCCTTCTGAAATGATCAAGAGTTGTTAAAAGTCTGTGATCCTGACACATTACAATGGCATTTGACTAAGATTTGACGTCTTATTTATTTCTTGAAGCTCGACACAGGCTTTTTGTCACCAGTGTTGCAAACAACTGTAGATTTTTTTTTGAAAGACAGCTTCAGCTAACTTTTCAAAAAAGGAGCAACTTTTCTATTCCTGAGTAGCGCAAGAGTGAGAGAAAAAAAATCAATACAATTCCACAAAAGAATTTTTTAAGCTTTTCCAGTTAGATCCTAATTCCCACTGTAAAAGCAAATTCTCCCGTGCTCTCACTTCTCTTCCATGTTTGAAGTTTTCCTTCATAATGATTTTTTTTTTTTTTTATTCCAAAGTTTCAACTTTTGCCTGCAGGGTTTTACTTTTTTTTTTACGGCTTTGAGTTTTCACTCTTAGATGCTGTAGTGCCAAGCAGAGAGAGAGAAAAAAAAGTATATAAATATACCAGGTTTCTGAGTGACAGAAAATCGAGGTGGCTTTAAACTAATCATTGCATATTCATACATATTTTCAAAATTGGTGTTTTTTGCTAATGTTGAAATATTTGCATATACATAAATAATCCTTTTCCAAAACATACTTTTGCATTTTCAATTTATTGTTGAATTCAAAATTCTTACATTTCAGTTCTATTTTTACTTCAAGCTATGCATTGCATGGCTCTCTAATGAATATAATTCCATATGACTTTCTCCTGAAGTGCATGATTGCAGCGTTAGAAATAAAGATGACAAAAACAGGTGTTTGCAATTAAAATATCAAGCTGTCACTGAGTAAAGACCTTCAGTTCTTCTATGCCTGAAACTTTAGATGTGGTATTATAGCTGGCAAACCTGGAACATCAAATGTTAATTTAACATTTTATCAAGAGTAATCAAAGAGCACTCGCACTTGTTCATTTTCTTGGGTCATTTTAAATGTTTCATGGAATTGAGCCAACAATTATCTGTGATTAGCTATGGTTTCTAACGTGACCTCCTTTAAAAAACCATGAAATGCCATTTAAACTGAGTGCTAATCGTGATGTTAAAGTTTCATTATCCTGAAACAGCAAGCTACACACACACACACGCGCACGCACACACACAATTGGTTCTGCTTCTAAATCAGAATATATTTCTTTATAAGGAGACTCAATTTCAAAATTAGCATACTACAGTTTCTACAGATAAATACACTGTCCATAGTATATCTATAGTATGTGATTTTACCAAGATATATATCTTGGTGTGTATAATACCAAGATGACCTGAATATTACTCAAAATATGTCGAATTGTTCTTTTTACACACTTACTCACAAATACCCAACCCAGCTGTACCTATACATACATTTAAATGAACACTAGAGGCCGTAAAATGGCAACAGTATGCGTTTATTTTACTTTCACACAAATGATGGTAAATTATTGATTTAGACCTCCTACTTGATTTGGAAACACATACATTTTGTCATTTGCATTACATTACCGGCTCCATGTGTATGGCTTTTTTGTTATAGTAAACTTGCTCGGTTGCCCACCTGGTAAAGTGTTGCATTTACGAAGTGAAGCACTCAGGTAGGATTCTGTTAAATGCAAGTCATGGTAAAAGAGCTCAATGACTCATACGAGCACGACAGAATGGCATGGGTGCATTTATATCTCACATTTGCTCATGTAACATTACCATTTAGGTTTAGGGTAGGCCTCGGTGTAGGTGGTGCTTTATTCCAAATGCGCAATATTAAACGCCATGATACGTACAAAAGCCCACCAATGCTGTTTCACATATTAATTTCCAAAATGTAATTGGCAGTATATACTGCACAGTAATCAGTAGGTAATAGGCTAGTTTTCAGTCCGCCACGTTGCGTACAGTAAAACAAGCACAGCTGTGGTGAAGGCAGAATTATAACTGCCATAATCCAGTGTACACGGTGACTGTTTAATCTAGGAAGTGTCAGCTGTATCACTCCAGTTGCTTATTCATTCTTGTGCAGAACGTTGAAGCCAATTCCCAGCCACTTTCAATTATATTGAGAGACACCAGGGAAAATAGCGTTTGAAGGGGGAGGAACAATAACAGGTGCTCAAGGTTAAGAGAACAGCGCAAACACCAGCATGCTGTAGTGTGAAGCTGGAAAGTGTCACTGTAATAGAGCCAAGGCTCTGGAGGGGGAAATGCTTTTTTTTTTTTTTTTTTTTAGGTATTTGAGGATATTGTGCATGTACAGTATGTTGGAACTAGTACACTGTCTCCTATATGTTATGCTTGCAACTGTACGATTTTCTGCTGGAAGATGGCAAAACACACAAGTCATAACACTTGCACATTATGCAGGTTCGCTGTTTTTTTTTGTTAAAACCATTTCAGGAAAAACACACATTCGTAGTTTCTAATGAAATGCCACAACATTATGCGATCGTATATATTATGGATATAAATTAGCATGCAGCTCCTGTTTCGCAAGAGTTGGTTATTGCGTACAAAATAAGCACAAGGAAAATTGTTTCTGCTTTATCAGCCAGCATTTAACGGACACTTTTATTCAAAGCAATACACAGTGTATTTATTAAAGGTTCAGTCCCTCTGGAGTAACCTGAGGTTAAGTGTCTTAATCAAGGGCGTGAAGGTCTCCCCTTGTGCAACATCGTCCTTTCACATATCAGCCTGAATCTTTAACAACTATGCCACACCATCCTACTGATTAACATAAGAAATTAAAATCATAGAAGTTTCCCTACCATTTTTTAGAGTTCTCGACCTAAAATGGACTCTAGCGGCAACAACCTATATCGTTTTTTACTCAAATTAAGATATATCATAACATAATACATTTAGACATTTGTCTTACATAACCAGCTCTATATGTATGGCTTTTCCTGTGAAGTAGACTTGCTTGGTAGCTCACCTGGTAAAGCACCATACTTGTGATGCATGAAAAAAGAGAAAAAGCTTAAAGACTTATAAGCGTATAAGCAAGCTATAATGGCATGGTTTCTTCAGCAAATGAGTTTTTATCTCACATTTTTGTTAACACTATTGTTTTGGGTTTAAAGTAGCTTTAGAAGCAATGTAATATAATTTTGATGAAATGTTGCCATAGGCATGTTTTTTCAATCAGTCTTGGGTGCTATCGATCCCCCTTTAGTTTTACTTTTAAATTCTTTATACATATATTGTACTGACCACCAAGCAGAGTGATGCCTAAAGAATGCAAACACTGGCTACATTTGATTAAACAAAAATATGCTTCTCTTTTCCAGAAATCAAGAGTGTCTACGTTTGAGAAGATGTGGGCATTTATGAGTAGCAGGCAGAGCACGTCGTTTGTCAAGTCCATTGAAGATGGGATTCAGAGAGTGTTGAAGTCAGACTACGCCCTTCTAATGGAGTCAACAACCATTGAGTATGTGACACGCAGAAATTGCAATCTCACGCAAGTTGGCGGCATCATTGACAGCAAAGGTTACGGCATTGGCACCCCAAAAGGTAAAACCACCCACCATTGTGACACAGATAGCTCTGACTCTGATTGGAGGATACACAATATAATCAGTTTGCATTACAAGTTGCAATATACGCACACCTTTGACTGTACTTTTTACTTTTTATCTTATACAATTAATATATATATTTAAATGGAAGAATGACTAATTAGTTCAGTTATATTTAAAACAAATGCGATCATGTATTGAAGACTGATGACAAGCACTGGAAAAAAAATACAAAAAAAGTTGTGTGTGTATGTGTGTGTACGTGCCTGGTATTTATCATGTTATGGTGACCAAATGTCCCCACAAGGATAGGAATACCACTAAATTCTGACCTTGTGGGGACATTTTTTAGGTCACCATGAGGAAACAAGCTTATAAAACATACAGGATAATTTTTTTGAAAATCTAAAAATGGCAATAGTTTCCTGTAAGGGGTAGTTTTAGGTGTAGGGTTGGTGTAGGACAATAACACAAAGTCTGTACAGTATAAAAACCATTACACCTATGGAATGTCCCCATAAAATATGGAAACACAACGTGTGTGTGTGTGTGTGTGTGTGTGTGTGTGTTAAATTGTGCCCTGAATTGTGGGTCTGTTTTTTTTGTTTTTGTTTTGTTTTTTGTTTTTTAGAGGGTGGGTTTAGGTTGGGGTTAAGGGGTAGAATTTTTTTCTAAATAAGCAGACTGTCCATGTCTTTCACATTATGTAAGTGAAGCTGTGGTCACAGGAGACTTTATTCACTTACATTCATACACATTAAAATCAAGTTTAATGAACTCTGACCTGTAAATATGTATACAAGCACAAAGACATTTGACCGATAGCAGAATTTATAAAACTTCAAGGCTGCATAGTTTGCAGTCTCAAGGGCTTTGAAGTCATTTTACATGCTTAAATCCTTGTGTGACTGCAGATTTACACAGTATTTATTAAAAAAAAAAAAACCTGAGCGTGAAATGGAGTGGGTTACACTGTGTGTGTATATAATTCTTTGTCAAAACGCTGCTCCTTTCAAGTGTGGAGTCCGTGTCGGAATTAATCTATTTAGACTTTTTTTTTTTTTTGCTAATGTTGTATATGTATTTCAGAGCCTATTATGCAAGTAAAAGTGCTTGTATCATTTGGAGAAAAAAAAAAATGTATATGCATATGTGTGTGTGTGTGTGAGTGAGAGAGAGAGAGAGAATATTATTCAACCTTTCATATTGGTCAAGTTTATTATTAGTTGTTAATTAGATGCCTTTCTTGAATTAAATCTTTAGAAGAAGAAGGAGAAGAAGAAGAAAAAAATCCTTATTCTTCTTTGTATTCGAGTTTACAATGAAGATTCTCATCTATTAATGAATTTCTTTCAGGCTCGCCGTACAGGGATAAAATCACAATTGCCATCCTCAGTATCCTAGAAGATGGCCGTCTTCACATGCTCAAAGAGAAGTGGTGGAGCGGCAGCAGCTGTCTGGAAGACGAGCGGTATGAAACGGGTCCCATGGGTATCCAGAATCTGGGCGGCATCTTCATTGTGCTTGCGTCCGGTCTGGTGCTGTCGGTGTTTGTGGCTATAGGAGAGTTCATCTACAAGCTGCGAAAAAATGCAGAGCGTGAACAGGTGAGATTGATTGGAAATTGATATTGAAATACGACGCTTGACTAACAAAGGAAAACACAGTTATTAGTTGACTTTAGACTTTCAACCCAGCAACAGTAATGTTCTAGCGTTGATGCAGAATTAAACATCAAAGCATGTCCCTAACAACCTCCCAGAACACTCCCACAATACCCTAGCAACTACTAAAAACACCCTAGCAACCACCCATAAGACCCCGTAGCATGCCTAGCAAGGCCTTGTGCAGAGTCACAGATTTTAGACATCCTGAGATGAAGACGTTCGGCGCGCTGACTAAAGCTGAGTGTTCATTCACACCTGATAACATCACAGAATGGATCTGTTATTTGAGAAAAGAGATGAATAACCGATCAAACTTCAAAAAGCATAGCAAGCAAATCGCAAATCACTTCCTTTTTATGTAGACACATTTCACAGATAAGATGCCAGCGCTGGAGGTTGACATTTAAACCGCTTTGATCATGTATTTGAGTGTAAAAGCACACTCAAAAATGGGAATTTTTTTTATCCCACATCTCACCTCAAAATGAATTATATTCCCTACTGAACTGGAACATTGTATTATTTTTCATCACATGTTGGAGGTTATTTTAAGGATTGTTTTCGGTCTCACTTATTTAGAAGCGGCTACACACTGAAGACTAAGTTATGTAAAACGTAACAAAGTATTGTTCTGGTCAATTTAAATTGAATAGGTGAACAAGACATACAATAGAAAACTTTTTTGAACATAAATCTTAAATACCTTTGTGTATTTTCCGTATGCTATACTATTAAAGTTTGTGAAATGCATAATATTGCTAAACTTTCTATTTTAATAATTCTACAGCTTTAATTCGGGCAGATGCTATTTACAAAGAGTAAAAATAGCATATTTTCTTAGCATAGAAGTGTAAATAAACACTCTGTTTAATTAATGTGTTGTGTTTGTTAACATTAGATAATGCACAGTGAACTAACATGAACTCAATGAAAGGCAGTTTTTTTTATTAACTAACATTAACAAAGATGAATAAGTACTGTAATAATCAATGTATTGATCGTTGTTGTTCTAGCCAGGCTAGAAAGAAAACATAAATAATATGCTGAAAGACTCACACAAGACTTTTAGCTCTCTCCCAGAATGCCTCCCTCAGCTAATGGACGTGAACGTACTTACTTCCTCTTTTCTCTTTGTCCTCCCCCCCAACCATGTCCCTTTTTTTCCATCAAGAGGTCTTTCTGCAGTGCGGTGATGGAAGAGATCAAACTGTCGTTCACGTGCGAGAGACGGGTGAAACACAAGCTCCACCGCCAGCCACCGGCCATGGTGAAGACGGACGCAGTGATCAACATGCACTCCTTCAACGACCGTCGCCTCCCAGGAAAGGACAACATGAGCTGCAACACCGCGATGACGCCCGTGTTTCCATGACTTGCCTGGGCGACGGCCACCTGAGGCACGTCCCCGGCGCCGTGCCGGAGAGCAGGGACTACGGCTCCGAGATGATCACGGCATTCACCATCAACCGCAGAGACATCCGACACCAAATGGCCAGTCAGAACGGTGGCAGTAGCAGCAAACCAGGTAGTGACCACATCCTCAAACCAATGTATCCCACCATGCCATTGCGAGAGGGAGGCCGATCGGTCTCCTTCCTGTGAGAGCGAGCCACGTCTGCGAAACTATCCGCGCCCGAGTCTGATGTTTACAAACGGTTCAAAAGCAAAGCTCACGATCTGACTCGAAGGAGCCCCCCGATCAAACGAAAATACATGTTTCTCATTGGAACAACGTGAAAATGTGGAAAAGAGGCTTTTTTTGAGCATGGCAATAAATGAAACTACGAACAGACGCGAATGGAAGTAGTTTTCTTAGAGTATCATTTATAGCACATCAAGTTCATTTCGAAGAGTTCTGACGATTTAATCTTTTGATTTCGTCAAAATGCTGCGGCGTTTTGGTGGGGACGCAACCAAAAAAGCGCCGTCTTTCTGAATGCGATGTACATTACAGGTAAGCGCCGGACCGTAGGAGCAGTTTAGTTTAATATGCTGTACCGCAGCAGCCAGTGTGACCTGCTAGAATAGTAGAAAACCCTTAGACTGCAAGTTCCCGAAGGCTACGGAGAGCGTAGCGGCATTCTACGCTCACGGAAATGCACAAACTAACAGGGTTGATTTCATTCGAGCCACCTAAACAAATTGAAAAATGAGTAACGATTCTGTACGGCAGTTTTGAGCAAGACTTGCAGCCATTTTGATTTATTCGTGCTTCATACATTGCCAGCAGATGTTTTTTACACAGCGAGATCTAATGGTAATGACGGATAAACACAACAGTTGCCAAAGATCTGTCGTCCAAATGGATTTAGACACTTGAAACGCAGCTTCCCCTACACGCAAGAGAGCGAGTGACACGTTGCCTCCGCTGTGTTTGTTAAATGAGTTATTCCTGAGAATCACAGCCCTCATATTGAGAATACTCGCTTCACGCGGTACATACAGAGGATTCGACACAAACACAAAGCCTGGCGTATGGTGGGAGAGCTAATACAAAGGAAACAAAACCGTTTTAAGACGTACATGAGTGAGAATGTCTCTCGCCGGCGTATCTGTTCGACAAGTCAGTTATGATTACAGTGGCTTTTTTCAATCTGCACCTGCGTGAGACCCTTCAGTGTCGACTTGTTTGAAGTGCCGAATTTGTAAGTGGCGTGGCCTTCGTCGAAACATTAAATGAGAAAACATCTGGACGTTTTATTTGTATTTATTTTTTTCCAGCTTTCATTCTTGTTGTCAGTTTTCTTTTAATCTAACATCATTAAAAACAAAAATTGGAAAAAACACAGTGTTCGGATTGCACTTTTCTATGCAATAAAAGCTGAAGGTGATTTATACTGCCAAGCTCAAAAAGGTTGAAATGCACCTTAAGATTCGTCCAAGATGAGAGGCTTTGCTCTGATCTTACAGAGAGAGAAAAATAGTAGTTGCAAATAATATAGACTACTTTTAAAGCTCATTTTCACAAGGAACAATAACTACTAGGTTAACTGCGGTGACTATATATTAGTATATAAGTGACCTTTGACAAAAACAGTAATGTTTTGTGTGCATAAAGTTTCGCCATCTGCTACTTTAAATGCTTAAGCATTGCTTAAAGGGTTAATCCACCCCAAAATGATTTTATCATTAATCGAAAAAATAACACTGTCATAATTAATCAAATAACACTGTCAAGGTCCAGAAAAGTATGAAAGACATAATCTGAATACTCCATCTCCATAACTACTTTATACATTGATTTGGAACCGTAACATTAGGGTAGTGCCATTTTGGAAAGCATCTATCCTTGCAATGCTACTACAATAGGTTCATTGCGATTTGCATGGATTTTTTAGAATTCAAACAATAATCAAAACTGTATCATTAACATCTATGGTGTTGTGCCTATGGTGCCTTTATCGTTATATTTTGGCAGAGTCTGACAGAATGAATAATCTCTCGCTTTTTTTGCACTGGAAAAAGCAACTGACACCTTCTGGCTAAAAACATACTATTGGTTTCACAGAAGAAGAAAGAATATTTGCCTTTTCAAATGACATGAAGATAAGTAAACAATGGCAATATATATGGGTGAGTTTCATTGATTTATTTTGTACACTTTTTTTGATCCACAATGTCATTTCTAAATCATCATTTAGCTTTGGGTGGTTCATATTGGTCATGTTTTAACACCATCATATAGGTGTGCTTCATTTCAAAGCATTTGCACTGTTCTAAAATTCATTTTGCATGACTGTTCTCCTCCTATATCCAAACCCGACGTTAAGATTTCAGATGATCAGGATGCTAGGTGTACGAGGGTAAATGCGGCTTTCACATTTGCACATACGATTCTTCATTCAACAAAGAGACTGACGGCTACAGTAAAATTGCAATACAAGCGTGCTGAACATCAAAACTGCAATACAGATGTACGGAACTGGACCCTCTCATCGCTGAGCGTGGCATTTTTTCAGACGAGCATTTAGTGACAGTTCTCATAGGTAGTTGATTCCTTGTGTTGTCTACATGTGGGAAACTAAGCTACTAAGCTACTAAACGTTCTCATGATGAGGTGTAGGTGCTAAGAGTCTTCACCCGCTGCCCGTCCGCCCGCGGCAGCTCAACCAATGAAAGACCTCCGTGAGGTCGATCTAACGGACAGTGTCAAAAACAAAAAGCAAAAACAAAAAGAAAAAAAGCATTTTTGTGTTTTTATGGTGAATTATGTATCGATCAGAATAACTTCATGTGACTTGATGTTTCTTTGGTGAAAGCTCATTGTATACGTGTTATTCAAATTCTGTGTAATTTTAACACTCTCTTGCAAAGTAGGGTATATATTAGATGAACAGAAAATTACTGTATTTTGCTAAATACCGATGATTTTTACCTGTATTTTTTTCCTCAGCTCTTCTCTTCTTGATAATTTGTGCTATGCTGTATCGAGTGCGGTACATGCATATTGTAATATAGGATCTACTCTTGAGAAACTACTAAAATGGATATAAAGAACAATAATTTAAAGCCCCGGGCCACCAATTCCAGCACATTCAGTTCCATTATTAGAAGGAGTTGACAGGAAATCCGAGTGATGTATATGAGACCTCCAGATATTCTGCAACATAATGTACTCATATCAGATGTATATAAATAAGACATATAACAGAATATTCAGAGAAGAATATGATGACCGGTTCCGTGCCATTTCTGTTGATTTCCATGAACGCTCATCATGGATATTTGGCTTATTTAATTTCATTTTATTATTATAGATATTTTGGTTTTACTTCACTTTATTTCTCCCACAGTGTTCAAAAGGCTCAACGGATTTTGTAGAAATTTCTACATTGTCAAAATCACTCACTCAGTCCTTTTTAAAAAAAAAAAAAAAAATTCTTAATTTTAGTTTCTTTGACAGGTTGTCTAAATACGACCCCTTAAACAACATAAAAGGAAATTATATCATTAAAGATAAATAAATCAAATCAATAAAAAAAAGGAATAGTTCACCAAAAATGAAACGTGTCGTTACTGTTGTCGATATCGTATGTTTTCAATTAAACAAAAATCTACACATCGATTTCCATGTAACACAGCATAACATCAAAAACTTTATGTTATGCTAAAACTGTGACAGAGATTCGAGTCTTCTGAAATAATCTTTGTGTGAGGTACGGACTGAAATTTAATTTGTTCGGCTTTCAAGCCTCGCTCTCTGTTACACATATTCATTTACCATAATTCATGAATGGATTTCAAATAAGTCATGAATCAAATTCATTATAGTTATCGTACAAACTCAGAAGAAGACTTGGAACATCGAGCAAAGCTTGTGGGAACTTCCTATATATATATATATATATATATATATATATATATATATATATATATATATATATATATAATCATTAACCTAATACAATGACATATAGTCATTTGAGGCCTATTGTACTAAATGAAGTTGCTCGGTTTAAACAAGATTTATTATTAAGAAGGATAAACTCCTCTTTACCTGAAATTGGTGTTAATGTTTATGTATAGAGTCACCAAATGGCCTGTAAATTACTGTAAATTAAAGTCGTTCGAATGCATTACAAATTTGACAATTGATATGAAATTGTGTTATTAAAGTTTGTTGTGAATACATCAATTACTAAATAAATTCAGCCGATTCACTTTGACGTAGTCATATAGCCTTTACATATATTTTCAGCTGCTCTCAAGCTTTTGAGGCAGCAGAGGTGCAGCATTACTTTCTGCTTTGTAAAAGTTTTAAAATCTTGACTTTTTTTCAAATAGATCACTCAATCTTCACAAACATGGATTCCAGCAACCCTTAGAAGTGAACTGACTTGGCTGTTTGGTAAACATACTTTCAGGTTCACGTGCTTCAGAAGGAATCGTGAAGTGTTCGGTTTGGATTTCTGAAACTAGTAGTAGCACCAGGCCTCTGCATCACCTTTAATGCATTTCCTTTCGTTTTTTTGACAGACTTGGTCCTTGTCATTGGGAAATGTGACTATATTTTCAAAACAAGGTTATTAAATGATACGATATTCATTTTTGCGTGAACTATTCCTTTGCTTTCAACGAGGAGTTGTCACCTTGTGTGTAGCACTTTAAGGATGTTGGAAAATACACGGTGGTAGATTACAAAATTGTTACACAATCAGATTAAATCATATATTTACACTGTGACGCATTAATTGTAATTAGACTTAGTATCATTATCAGCAACACAGAGTAAAGACCATATTTATCAGACATCGTATCGACCTTCACATCGAAATGATGAAGGACCATGACCATTTCTATCTGTACGAATAGCATTACATCGAACATTTACTTTGGATATTGGATCAATCAGTCCTATTTACGGAGCGTAAACATCTATTTTATAAAAAGAATGAAGAAACAATGTGAACACTGCTGTTTTACAAAATTGTATGAAACAAAAAGAAAATAAACTGAAATAAACTTTTAGAAATCTTCTGTTTCGGTGATATATTGCCCGTGGTATTTATTCATATCAGTGGTCCAACTGGTTTTGTCTATTTTCTGCTTCGTCTACAGCAGGATAATGTAAGGAGGTCAGTCTGTGGTCCTTTATCGGACGCGCCGAACACAGAGAAGAGTGTTTTGGAGAACTTTGGCTTGTGCGGCGTGTTTTAATTTGCCTGTAGCGGGAGCTCTCTTTGAAGTGAGCGTCCACCTGAGCTCAGCAGCTCTCAGATAAAGAGACTCACGCTAGGAGAGCATTTCACTCTCACTTCAAAAGAACAACAGAGCAGCAGTGTGAATTGCTAAAGCCCGCGTTTGTATAGAATTCGAGGAAAGACACAATGTTCTTGGAATGTTCTGAGGCATCGTACGAAGCTGTGCAAAAGGAAGGTCTAATGCATATATTCACGACCAAAACGGCATTTAAAAACCATATTTCGCTCATCGATGTCTTTATTTACTCAAGCTTGTATGACTTTCTTCTGTTTTTGAAATGCAATGAAAAATATGCAGGATTCTTGTTTGTTTATTCGTTTTAACAACCGTTTTAAAATAATGAAAAAAAAATAATATATATATATATATATTCTTAGTGATTTTCAGTTCCTTTAAATTTATATACATTTCAATTTGTTCATTTCAGTCATGCTTTAAAATAACGCTGACTTTTGCGCGGCACCGTTGTTGTTTGCTGTTCTGCAAGCATCAGAAATCCAGGCATGTGGCTGTTCTGTCTCACATGAGCACTAATGAAGATTTACTCGTGTTAATTTACCTTCAAGTTGCCAGTAATAAAGTGGGACAGCAGATAGACAGTTGGAGTGAATTTAACCTTGACTGTGAGGAGGATTCAGACGTCTCTCCAAACATTTCAAGGAGCTCTGGGACAGGCAGTGCCGGGTCTGTGAGTGAATAATGAGCGGAGAGAAACTCCCTCATAATGACGAGATTTATGAACTCTTCACCATCAATTAATCCCTCAGGGCAAGAAAAGGCCATGAGAAAAGCAGAAAAAGAGAGAGAGAGAATTTACATTTTCATATACGTATTTCTAAATACCCCTAACGCATTTGTAACAGTAGATTTTCTGGGAAGCCTATCGTATTCGAGAAAGACCAGCAGTTTCTCCACATGACCTTAACTTGCGTGTGACCTTGGCCCGGTCCATGTCTCTGCAGAGCGCTGCTGCAGCTGAGCAGCCATGCATCACTGACCTGTTATGAGTTAAGCCGCCGCTCTCTGCATCTCTGTGGAATCATGGGTGAAAGGTGCGGTTGCACTGAAGCGGAGCAGGAGGTTTGCTCTGATAGAGGTGTTCACCTTGGCGCAGGAGGTGACTGAACCGGAGATATTGTTCCCAGCAGGGCTGCAGACGCTATCCTCACTGCAAGCCTCCTCGGAGCCAGCAACAATAACTCTTTTGTACCTGAAATAGTGTAGAGCAGCACTTTTTCTTAATATAAGATGTTTGTTAGTCTTAGTGTACGTGCTTTAACTTCAGAGCCTTTCGAGTGTGAATACAGCTTCGGTCATTTCCGGATGCCGTTCCTGCTACGTCTGTCTAAAATTCTCTAGTGCCTTCAAATCTAAAATAATAAGAGGTTAAAAAAATATATATATTACACATACATATATACACACACACACACACACATATATATATATATATATATATATATATATATATATATATATATATATATATATATAATTTGTACAAAATTTATAATTGAAATTATATGTTTTTGTTTGTATATACATATATGTCTGTGTGCTTTGTATATCTATTATGTATATATAAAGACACACACATAAAGTATATATTAAATATATATATATATTATATATATTATTAAATATAAATATATATTAGCTGGTGTCTACATAAATTTGATATTTAGGGCCTCTTATCATCCAAACAAAAGCTTGCATGCATTACACGTTTCCACTTTTATATGTGTTATTGTGTTACAAGCATCTTTGCAAACTTTGTGTCACGCTGTGGTTGAGGGAGAAGGAGCACTCGACGAGGAAATAATCTTAATAACTTTTAATCTCAAACAAAGTAACAAATAAACATACATGCGGAAGACCAACAGAAACCACACGCATCAAAGGAAGAAGACCAGACAAACAGACTGGGCTTTTAAACACAAGGTAATTGGTACAAATTAAGAAGACACACCTGACGACAATGAGACGATTAACAAAATGGGTCACACAGAGCACATGGAAGGTGAAAACAACAACAAACGAGTCCGAACATGTGACACTTTGAGATCTTCTCAGAGTCTGCTCTTACAGATCACGGCTGAAAACTAACGGTGATCGAGCCCCAGTGTGCTATACAGATAAATGTTGTATTGAAATGTTCTATTTTATGTTGAGTTTCAGTCAGTTTTCTTATTCTGCTCAATACGCAACCCTACCCAATCCATGCAAATAACTCACAAGGTCAGGTTTTATGAGTGTAATTTCCGATGTGAGCTGTGGGTGAGATACAATCAATCTTGAATATTTTCATTGCAAAGCACGTGCTTTTGGAGAACATTCATTTTTGGAGACCATTAGGAACCTTATCCATCATAGACAGCTGGGAATGATGCTAATTGGTTGTGGTATTTATACACTTCCAGAATAACTTGGACTTTGAGATCGTGAGCTTCTAAGATCTCTCAGCTTCTAACATCTAAGTCAGTGGAGGTCTGATGATGACCATCATTAAGTTTGGGTCAAACCGAAGAACATACATCAACTCTGACACGTTTTCTTGTGCTGAGAATTAATGCAGCTTCTTTTCAAAGAGGCTGGATGTAATTTATCAGCACTGTATTTGAACAGTTCTGGTTAATTTAATCAGCACTGTATTAGACACTTTTGTAACTCAGGTTGTGAATTCAGTGGGAGTTAAGAGTCCAAGAGTCCATCACATCCTTCTGTGCCTATTTACTTTATCAGATTCATTCAACAGACTCATTGAAAATACATGCCTCTTCATATATTTCTGCAAAAATAAATAATAATAATACCTATACGCATGAACCTCTGCAGTTTCCAATTGAATTCCAACAATAAAACTGCATAAGAAAGTTAAAATAGCATAGCTGCATCAGCGAAAATATTTTTACGTTACTTTTGCGGTCGTTAACACTATTGGGTATGCTCTGGTTTGGTGTAGAGTTAATTCCAATATGATTAGGGCCCTATCATACACCAGGCGCAAGGTTTTCAATCTGACGCAGTTTGAATTTTCCGTCAAGATCCACGTCGTTTAACTAGCAAATACACGTTCCGTAAAAAATGCACCTTTGGCGGGTCCACAGGGTGCACTGACTTTTATATTCATTTTAAAAACTAAATTATTACAGTGTAAAAAAATATTATTATGTAGGCTACATACAGTAAAAAATGGAATGATGGATAGCCATTGCGTGTATCAGAATTAGTCTTGTGCACGAGCAAATCGGTTAGCATTTAGCTTTTCCGCCAACAAATTCCACCTTGTAAATAGCGATCTGTCATGGCGCGAAGGCAACACGCTCTTAAAGGGAATGGAAGGTTAGACTCTAATTGGTTTATTGAATGTTACGCCCCAAAAAACATTACTTAATACCCATTTCGACTATGAGTCCTGGTGTGCTGACTGTTTTAGTCCCCTCATTAAAATAGCAAAAGTGGATTCGGACTGTGAAAAAAAATCTCTACCAAAGTAATAAAAACGTGCCACGGTTATGTATTAAATGTGTGTTTTAGCCCTACTCGCTGGACATTTCACTTTGAAACTGGATGCAAGAATAAATATATGCAGCATCTGTAAAGTTGTTGAAATAATGAAATTGTATTTTTTTGGAAAGTACAATAAAACTATATGACTATACATTTCACATATTATTGTGTAATTATAATAGAATATATAATCATTCAGGTTTACATCACCTTCATAAAAACTGAAAAATATAAAGCACTATAATAAACATTCTTCATTTAATATTTTGTAGATATAAAGTAGAAAAAAAGCATTGTTATGTAGAAAATTTACGTGTATATAGAAGTGTATATAGAGACACGTATT
This sequence comes from Puntigrus tetrazona, assembly GCF_018831695.1. NCBI lineage: Eukaryota > Metazoa > Chordata > Actinopteri > Cypriniformes > Cyprinidae > Puntigrus > Puntigrus tetrazona. Next base: position 4,506,794 of record NC_056714.1, on the reverse strand, counting down.
TCCAACAAGTCTGGCTTGGATTCAAGTTTGATTTACAGAGGTTAATGCCAGATGACAACCCTTGAATTCAGTGTCTGTTTCCTATGGGACTGCTGCAGGTTCTGAAGAGGCTCTTCCTCAAATGCTAACTTCTAATGTTTCCCTCCTTCTTTCCTGAGGAGAAAAACTGCTTGTATGCCTTTTCCAAGGTTGCCGAATGCCTGCAGCTAGTCTTTTGATGTCCAAGAAACTTGTAAGACTGGCCATTTATTTTCAGTTTTGGAACTTTATCGAGGTAATGCACAGTAAGTTGTTTTAGGTGAAAAGACATTACATTTTGTAATCCACTGTAATATTAACTTTAAAATATATTTGGAGAGTTTGGGGCTCAAAATGTGTAAACTCAATTAACATGATGGATCAAAGAGGAAAAATGCATTGTGTAGAAAGTTAAAGTTGTGTAGAAAATTTTCACACAGTTCCTTGCACAATATTATGCTATGACCTCAAAAAAAAGTAAGATATTATAAGATTTGAAAACCGATACTTTGGAACTTTTAGTGTCACAGACACAGTTTCATGCATTCTCATTCGTGAATCCCATGAAACTATGACAAAACAGCTTCAACAAAACAGCACAAACCCACATGGAAGTTAAAATAGCACGATTGCAACAACAAATGCATTTTACAGCACTTTTACGTTCATTAACATATGTATTGGGATTTCTTTAGAGCGTTAGCGACACTCCCTGGACATTTGAATTCTGACCCACTGCAATATAAACCTGAAGCAACATAATAAAAATACAGCGATACGTGCCTGTAACAATGTAATGAAAACAAACTACACCTGGGTCCACTGCATGAATACTCCAGCAATGGACCTGAGGGACTTGTCTACTGCTTTCAACCCTACCAAAACCAATAAACGATTTTTACAAAAGGTATTATTCAAACACACACACTCATTCCCAGGGTTGTTATAAAATCGGTACTCTTTCAGAATGAGTGCGGGTCCTTCAGCATGGCTGTTGTTGGTTTGCTTACGTCCGTGGATCTTTGTTTTGGTACTAGTGGAAGTGCTTCAATCTTGAACAGCTCTATACTGTGCACGGTAATGGCAGCCATGACAATGAAAGAGATTTCACTTTATACATGAACCTGCATTTTTGATCAGCGCTTTCAGTTTGTAACATCAAAACTGCTGGTGATTGTTGGATGTTGTTTTTGAATGCTGGTCTGATGGTTTTCCATGAGATTAAAGCATTATGTTTTAATGAAAATGTGATTTAATTTGCTTTACTTCCATTGCAAGTCTAGTCCACCAAAAATGGACAAAAATCAATAAGACACTGGATCTAACTGAACATTTTGCGCAGAATTAGCCCTAACATACCTAAACAATTCTAGTAATTTGGAAGATCTTATTTAGTTGGTTCATGTGTTTTATTTAGGACTGGAACAATATTTATCATTAGGAGTGGAGACCCTGTCTTAGGTCCATCAAACATCACCAGGGCATCACCAATAACTGTATGATATGTTACAGCCCTTGCTACTTTTCAGAAAGACAGAAAGCCAATTTTAGTGGTACAATGACATAGCTCTTGTCTGCTGACTCAAGTTTTCCGTCACTTCCTACAAGCTCCTTGAATATCAAAAATGTCACACTTACGAACCGTAAAGAGTGTGACACAGTGCCGAGCATCCTGAAATGGGAAATACAACAAGGCAAACGTTTTGTCGTGTGAAGCCCTCATAAATATTCAATAAGGAAGTGACAGTTGGATGGTGCTGGCAGCGATGGCTGCTATCTCACGGAGACTGTAGTAGTTCAGATCAATTAATTCTGCCTTCAAACTGCTGTTTGGCAGCGATGTTCTCTGCCTGTGCATGTTGCTAGATACGCCATAATAACATTTCACTTCAATGTCCCCAAAAAGTAAAAGTTCATTTTAAAAGTACTAAGTTCAAGGTGGTTTCATTTTGTCAGAGCAATTTCCTGGCAGTCTTTCAATAACAATTTATTATAAACTACAGTATAAGTAAAAAGGTAAGTTATTTTTATATTCCCTAGTTATACATTTTCAAATGTAACCAATTTCCTTCATTAAAAACCTCCTTGCATGTCTGAGAGATGTCTAGTATTATACTGTAGATCAAAATGACCACAAAATGTCAGACTGCAAAGCTGTGTTAAGAAAAACAACAGAAAAGTATGCTGTCTGCTGTCATAAGAAGCTGTCTTCTAGGGCATCATCCTGTCTTAAACTAAACCTCATTAGTAAGTGATTTGAAACATTTTTGATAGACAGGATAATGTGTCTTGTGCATGACAGACTCAACTCACAAGTGATTCCAAAAGAGTTTGAAAGTGTTAATTCAATACTACTAAACTAAACATAAAATGTGTGACATAAAATATAGGTAAAATACTTTTCAATTCATTTACATGAAACATTTCCTGACATTTCTAGTATCCTAATTTTTTAGCTTGTTGTAAAAAAAACTGCAATAACTGTATAATAAATGTGTAATAAAGCTTGAATGCAATTCAAAACTGCTGCCTTTCAAACTGTCGAAATTGATTTGCCTACAAAGCGATATCATTTTGTTGCCTTGAACAGTCTTCACATTGTAATGACGTCTTAAAATGTTTTCTATAAAAAAAGCGAACTAATGATAAAAAATCAACAGTCTCACAAGACCTTCATATTTATATTTTTAAAGGGAAAAATGGTGTTGTGTCACGCAGAAGCTAGCAGGTTTGTTCCCTTCAAGAAGTGAGCTGTTATCCATGTGCCCTTTAATTTGAGAAAGACACTTAACCCCATTTTACTCCAGGGGGATTGACCCTATAACAAGTGTGCTGGAAGTCACTTTGGATAAAAGCATCCACTAAATGACTGCTTGCAAAATTGAATTGTTTATCCAGTTTTATCAGGATCAAAACTACCAGAAGAGTGAAAATATGCAGTTACACTGTTAAAACCGCTGTCTTGATTATAGTACTGGTTGCGATTTGGGTAATATAGACATCAACTCGTATTATGAATGTGTCAGTGATATTCAAATTTCAGTGTTTTATGTCAAGGCCTATAAATGTCCAATGAAAAGTGCACTGCTGTCATTATCACTGCCGAGCTGTTTTACTGTTGCCAATTAAAATGTAATGATCAACCCATATACCTTGTCTTCTGTAAGAAATAGCTAGCTGTATAATTTATATTCTCCATATGGCATCCTAACGTGGGAATCCATCAAAAAACAGATGACACCATAAACACGATAGACACCACATTTATTTGAGTTCATTATATATGCGCAACTATAAGGCTTATATTATTGAGACAATGAAATCTGGCATGTTTGAAACTACTTTCTTTTCCTCATCTATATCTTCATTTGCTCCTTTAGGTATTCATTTATTAGAAAGCAGTACGGTGACCATGTTTCTCACAAGATCTATCAATATCTATCTTTCTTGACATCACAATAACACTATATATGTGCTGTTTAAAACGTTCTTCTAAAATAAGCATTTTTATCAGGATTCTATGTTAATGTTCATAATTTCACTTTAATGGCAGTAAAAAATAACATATTCATTTCCATTAAAGTTAATTTAATGTACCTGATGAAAAATGCCTGATGAAAAATGTTAATTTTAAACGAAAATTTTTTGGTTTAAATTCTGTGTTGTTAAAAATGTAAGGAAATATGGAGATTTTTTTTTTTTTTTTTTTGATGCAAGTGAAAATACAAAGTACAGTTAACATCCTCAGTTAAAATCGCTCTGTGTCAGGAGCTCCTCAAGCAAGAGAATTTATTCATCAATGGTCATCATGAACCTAAGACTCCAAAGTGAAAATGCCAGGTAAGAGGCAGGGAAAGGTAACTAAACACAGACACTGAGAAGAGATTGTGGGACAACTGACCCTCACTAACTCCTCCTCTTTTCCCTGTAGAACCATTTTGCAGTTACAATTCTAGCTCACAACAAGAGAGGTGGTTAAATGGGCTGGGGTGACGGTTAGTGCTGTTGCATATGGGTTGGTTTTGCGGTCGCACAGCGTGTGCTGCAGGCAGAATTCTAATGCGGTCATCAATAACCCCAAACAGCTGCTCAGAAAGAAACACTCATGTGAGTGAATGCCATGATGGAGCGCTTCCTGGGAGAAAAAAGGGGCTAAATTGATAAACTCAACATTTATTCATCGCCAGTTTTTTTAGATTAGTTTAAACCTTCTACATTAGAGTTTGCTCTATCAGACTTTTAATTTAGGCAACTGTCAGAGGTTAATGTTTGACTTAAAATACATTGTGCAAATTAATTTACCCTTTCTGTTTCTGCCTAATCTAAGTGCTTTTTGTGTTTTGTTTTTTCTGAAAAACTACACTCTCAAAAATAAAGGCACAAAAGCTGTCATTGGTGTGGTACCTTTTCAGAAGGTACATGTTTGTACCTAAAGTGTCCATTTTGTACCTTAAAGATACATATTTGTGCTTAAAGTGTACATATTTGAACCTTTTCAAAAGTATCACCCAGTGACAGCTTTTGTACCTTTATTTTTGAAAGTGTAAGATGACGCACATAAAAGCGAACCCATTGCCAGAGTTATGCATCTTGCAACCCAGACTCATTGGAAAAATGTAAAACATCCAGTAAGTGTCTGAAAATGAATGTGTAAACATTTCATTTTGGTTATTTTATTCATTATATGTGCTAAAAATATAAATATATAAATAACAGTTGGTGTTATTGCCAATATAATTCATTTAAGCTTTAAAAGTTCAATTTCAATAGCCATACCTAGGCCTGATTACACATAGCCACATAGCAATTACAATAGCTACACCTGTTTGAAATCAACTTATCAACTGGTAAAATAATCATAAAATAGACCAAAATATCCTCAAAACCTAAACATAATGTTAAGATCCAAAGAAATTCTGGAACAAATGAGAAATAAAGTAATTGAGACCGATCAGTGTGAAAAAAAAAAGTTATAAAGCGATTTTTAAAGCTTTAGGACTTCAGTGAAACACAGTGGGAGCCATTATCCACAAATGGCGAAAACATGGAACAATGGTGAATCATCCAAGAGGTCACAAAAGTCCCCACAACAACATCCTCAGTGAAGGTCAGTGTATATGACTCCACCATAAGAAAGAGAATGGGCAAAAATGTCTTGCATGGCAGAGTTCCAAGGTGAAAACCACTGCTGAGTAAAAAGTTCATAAGGGCTCATCTCAGTTTAGCCAAAGAACATCTTGACAATCCCCAAGACTTTTGGGAAAATACTCGGTTGACTGACGAGACAAAAGTTAAAAAATTTTATAAGGCGTGTGTCCCATTACATCTGGCATAAAAGTAATGCAGTATTTCAGAACAATAACATCATACTAACAGTAAAATATGGTGGTGATAGTGTGAAGGTCTGTGGCTGTTTTGCTGCTTCAGGACCTGGAATACTTGTTGTGATGAATGGATCCGTAAATTCTGCTGTCTACCAAAAAATCCTGAAGGACACTGTCCGCCATCTGTTTGGGAACACAGGTTGAACCGAACTTGGGTTCTGCAGCAGCACAATGATCCAAAACACACCAGCAAGTCCACCTCTGAATGACTGAAGAAAAACAAAACGAAGACCTTGGAGCAGCCTAGTCAAAGCCCTGACCTGAAAACTATTGAGATGTCTTGACATGACATTAAAAATGCGGTCCATGCTTGAAAATCCTCCAATGTGGCTGAATTCCAACAATTCTGCCAAGATGAATGGCCCACAACTCATTGCAAGTTATCCCAAACGCCTGATTGCAGTTGTTGCTGCTAAAGGGTCTCCCAACCAGTTATTAGATTTAGGGTGCAAGTGCTTTTTCACAAAGGGCCATGTTGGTTTGGATTTTGTTTTGCCTTCATTAATAAAAACCTTCATTTAAAAACTGCATTTTTTTGTTTACTTGTGTTATCTTTGATTTAGTATTTAATATTTGTTTGATGATCTGAAACATTTAAGTGTGACAAACATACAAAAAATTTCAAATCAGGAAGGAGACCAACACTTTTTCGCACCACTGTAAGTAGCAAGACATTTTCCATTCCCCCGACATCGGCTTCTCGAGCTGGCAGCATGAAACACACACACACACACACAATTGACGTGATCTTGACCTATACTTGTTCAAAGGCAACCAAGAGTTGAGAAAGTTTCACATGAACATTCGCGTCCATTGACAAGTAAAAACTTAAGATAGATGGTTCAGTTGTGCTTTCTACAGTCTAGTTGAGCTTGATTTCAAACTGACCTGGCTTTTTCCACATCATCTGTTCTAAACTCATCTGATGCATTTCTATCAGTCATACACTCCAGTATGTAGCCACCGTTACAGTGCTGTAGTCATCCATGTATGGGGGCGTTTGATGCATCTTGAAAGAGTTTTGATAGTTTACGTGCTATTTCAGTTTTTATCAGCTATGGCCATATGGTGTTCCTCTATGGGCACAGTCTGGCTCATCGATAAAAGGGTTTCCTTTCCTTAGATGTATGACTTTTAACCTGTAACTCAAGAGTTCTGTTTACCTTAATCTTTACCATGTCGTTGTTCTTCTGCAACCTTCCATCTTTAGCATAGCTTGTAAATAAATGAATTATTGATAAATTAAATATACTAAACTGTAGCATATAATACATTTATTGACCAATCAGGGTCATCCTGGCCCATTTTAACCCCTGCCTATCTTTCTTTCTCTCAGGCATTCCTCTCTATCTCTTTCTCTATCCTCGTTCTTTCATCCTTCACTCTTCACATCCCTGTCCCTGTCCAGTTTCTAGTTGGAAATGTCGGCTAGAGACACAGGTGCAGCTGCTCTTGCCAGGTCCCAACGGCCGCTTTACTTGTGAATGAGCCGAGATAGAAAATAACCCCAGAGTGCTTGTCATTACCCGTTTATTTCCCCGCCAACTTCTCTCACTCTTTCCATTCGTCATTTGATTGTAACACCTTAAGAACTGCCTATTGTTCATTGTCTGTTGTCACTGTCCATGTCTTTTGATAAGGGTCAGTGTGATCTAGAGATATATAGCGTTATATCTACTTATAAGAGATGATCATTGCCTGACTGTGGCTTTGGATTCATTCTCGTGCCAAATAGCTTCCCTCCACACAGGCCTCGGGACATTGTGTCCTGTTCCTGTTGTGAGAGTGACCCTCTGCCTGAGAACCATCTGTGGCACTCCCAACTTGGACAGATGTTCCTTGGACTCATTATTCAAAGCTGTACAACAGATGGAGGAAATTCATAAAACAGTATTTCAGATGAGGTTTCGGATTCTCATGCTGCACTTCAAAATCTGTCACCTGAGAATTCCACATTTATGTACACATAATGCAGTAAGCCATCCAAACTGTGTACTGGTAGACATTAGAATTGTAGTATCAATATTTTGAAACCTATCCTTAATGGAAACATGTGACCCTACCTATATTTTCGAATAATAATAATATTATGCATAAAATACAGTGTAATGAGTTTGGAACAACAATTAATAAAGACACAGTACCTTGGACAATACTATGTTATAACCTCAATATGTATATATTATATTACACACACGCATATTATATACATATTGCATGATTTCTAAATTAATACTTTTGTTTGCATGGTTAATGTTCATATAACCATCTCCATATATATGGATTTTTGACGTAGTAAACTTGCTCAGTAGCCCACCTGGTTTAAGTGTTTGCAACAAGAAGTTCCCAAGTTCAATTATTGTGGAACACAAGTGATAATAAAGAACACAAAGTATGAAACAACATGGTTCCTTCGTCAAATACATTCTCACCCTCTGGTCATATATAATAACTAACATCAGGTTGCCAGATTCACGCTCACCTCTCTTGGATAAAACGGAACTGCAACTTTGCAAAAACAACCACCACAAACATTTTTTTACAATGAGCCTGTTTTGACACTTATAAATAATAAATCGCTTCATAGTCTCAGCCTCAGATGACCTGTTTTTTTTTTTTTTTTTTGTATAAATTCAAGATTTACCTCCTGTCCTGTCAAGTACAGCTTCAAGCTTAATTAAACACAAACGAAGCATCTCATTAAGATCTTCAGCAACACTCGATAATTGCAGGAAGGTAGATCTCCAGAAACACAGTTGGGCATCCCTGCCTTTTAGCATTAGCAGTCCGATCGAAGCACTATCCAAATGCCATGCAAATAAATGTTCTGAGGTCATTTTACATAAAATTCCCGACTCACTGTGCTGTACATACGTTTTTGACTTTGAGCAAAAGTGCAAATTGGAGGAACGGATAGAGATGGTCATGTGAAAAATGTGTCTGTGTTCAAGAGATTGGGCACTGCCTGCCCTCGTCTTGTCCTCCTGATAGCTTCAGCAGTACTCAACATCATAATGCTGCTATTTACAGCGTCTACTCAATAAGGCAATATCTTCAGATCGATTTTTACAGCTGCTCACCTCAACCTCTTCTCCAAGCACACTGGATTTGATAACTCAAGTGCTATTGATTTCTCTATAAGCAAAAATAGTCTTTCTCAGGGCATGCATAGACAACAGCTGTGGTGACAATCTCCCAAAGTTTGTTTCAGTAGTTTTTTTCCTCATATTTCACCTTCTTTACCTCTCACAATATATATATATATATATATATATAATTTTTTTGTTTTGTTTTGTTTTCCATTTGGCTTGTCCAAGGAAAAAAGGATTGTAATAGGCAAGTAATTTCACCAAGGACATAAATGACCTGCTTTATAGTGATATCTCTGTGGTCATTGTACAAAACTATTGTTGTGTGTCCCGAATTAGCATATCATGACTTCACCGATGAATGTTGTTGCCAATGTATACTCTGTTCAGACTAGCTAGACTAAGGACATTTGCTGTCTTGATAGAAAGATCAATCCACCACAACAGGGTTTGAAACATTGTAATGCTAGCACTTTTCACGTTAATGCCAAAGAAAACACACTACTATCCTAAAACCTTTCTTTTATGTCTTTGTCATTTGACTTTTATACTTGAATAAAAGTAGATTTTAATTACATTTACTTTGATTTTGTATACTAAAATTACTTACTGAATATACATGTAAAGATTCCATGCAAATAAAAGTATTAATTTAATTAATTAAATGGGTTGCTAAAAAGAATATTATTTTGTGTATATGGTGTAATGTAATGCGTTGATGTGGTTTAAAAAAACCAAAACATTATTTTCCACATACTGTACATTGTACATTATTTCTCCTCTAAGCCCGCCTTTCAAAACGGCACAAAGCTCATTGTTCTAAAAAGCGAGGTGTGCTCTGATTGGCCAGCAATCCAGTGTGTTATGATTGGCCAAATACAACAACTGTTTGGCGTAAGTGAAACACCCCTTACCTTATTGTGATGCCGTGTCCGGCACTATGACACAAAACCAATAAAAACCATTACAAATGAGGCATTTGTTGCATCCGTGGAAACATAATTACTTGATTAATGAAATGCTGTCTTTTTATGCGTCATGATGCATCACACCATGTAAACATAACACCACGTTTGCATTCATGATCACAGAAACGACAAACAACAAGCACTACCCTTCACTGCTCAAAAGCTGATTATTTAAATAAAAAACATAACTAACTTAAAGGAAAGGAGAACTGGCCTCAACTGAGTCTGGTTTCTCCCAATGTTTTTTTTTCTCCATTCTGTATGGATGGGGTTTCGGTTCCTTGCCGCTGTCGCCTCTGGCTTGCTTTGTTGGGGACACTTAACTTCTAGCGACTATCGTCGAATTGATTACAGAGACCGTCTCTGCATTTAATAACAAATTGGTCACTCTTGTCATTATACATCCCTGTCGTTGTATTCTTCTGCTTTGTACTGTTCAGTGCTTTGATGCAACCTGTGTTGTTAAAAAGCGCTATATAAATAAAATGATTGATTGATTGATTGATTGATTGATTGATTGATTGATTTAGAAGCACCAGACTCCTTGCAGAGTTGGAATAGCCTCACTTTATAGTCTCTGTGCACAGATTTTAGGAATCAGTTCTCTGTAAATGCTCTCAACTCATTCTAATATTTGTGTTGAACTGTTCCGGAACACTGTTATAAATACAACTTAATACAACTACTGATTTCTAGTTATTTCCTCTTTTGAAGCATAAACAAAGTAGTTTCACACAGTATTTCTTGCAGGCACTACTCTTTTTTTAAAGATGGACCATTTTGATTGATTCTTATTTATTATTATTGAATTTATTTATATATTTTTTTAGTCATAGGACTTTAGTTGTGGGTTATACAAAACAATAGAGGCTATGCTCAATGACATACCAGCTCCACACCATAATTTGCTCTAATATGCAAGCACAATTTAACACGGCTGGAAATGCAGCGCGAGTAAATGTCAGCCGCCAGACTGAAATACTGCACTTGTCAGAGCAGTTACTAACAGGAAGCCCAACACGTATTTAAAGGGTTTGACAGATAAGCATGTGATGCGATGTGCGGGGTTTTTTTGTAGTTTTTTTTGTACACCCACACCGCTGAAATGGATATAAGCGGTGAATGGTTTACACGGGATACAATGGTCTTAGCTGTATCTCTAAAAGGTTATAACGGTATAAAAAGGAGAAAAAGAAGCGAGAGGGAGCACAAAATTCAAATGGATGATAGAGATCAGGCTTCGTCGGCGCGAGGGTATGTGTGTGTGTTGCAAGGAGACTGACAGAAAGTAATGGATTTCTGCGTCTGTTGTGATTAAGAGTGTGTGTGGAAGCTGTGATAATGTGCTGATATCTGTAGGGAACTGCCTGATGTTGGTTGCTGATAATGTGCACACTCAGACGTGCTTCACTGCTGCCCAATGCAACGGCTCCATTCTTAAGAGATTTATTTTCTCTCTTTCTTTATCCTTCTTTCATTAAAAGGTCATGATTTTGAATGGTTAATATCAGTGTTAATCATGGCAGTTTTGGACAGACAATGTTTCCGCTGTATTTTACTGACCCTGCCTTTGACGGAAGATACTATCAGCCTGAGATGATATAAAATATTGCTTCAGCTGTTTTATTGTCCATCTATCCAGAAGTGTAATATGATCTGTCATAGTGAAAAGGGAAACATCCTGCATCGATGCTGCTCTGGTTTTCGTGTGTTTGAATGACGTGTATACTGAAAATACTGTTTCAGCCGTTTTATTATTCATTTGTATAGAAATGCATTTTTGGTTTTGACATATATATCGAATTCGCTAAATATTAACATGATTTTCATTTAAAAGCTGTAAACTGAAGGTTGGTGTAGTTGTTTCCATCACAGATTTTACAAATGAATCTCACATGTATCTCATACATTTAATAGTTAAAATACAATAAAATATTTCTTTATCACACAAAATCATTCGTACAATCCACTGCAGTAAGTCTAAGCCTAAAAATGATGTAACTGAAATAATTAATCAAATTATTCCATACATTTCGGATATATGGCATGATTGGTTCATTTACTGAGTCAGTGTGTGATTGAATATGAATGTAGCCGTACCTCCAGGGTTGTTGGGTTTCATTACAAAAAATGCTGTGCCATTATTTTAATGAGTTTTTGCAACGCAAGCCTATTACTGTAGTATCATTGATTTCAGTGTGAGAATTATACAATGGCTTTAAGGGAGGCTGACGTTTTAAAGGACTTTCTGTCAGTAATAATTAGAGCATAGACTGGTTTATCTTTGTACAACTCCTCAAATTGTCTTTCGGAGCCCCTAGCACAATTATCCAACCATCAACTGTCCTAAAACTTTTTAAACATGACACCATGTTAGTTGTTGTTATTAGATTCACTGTATGTAAATCTATAATAAAGATACAATTATGGTAGGTTGTTTTGTTGACATACTGGCCGATACTGATGATAAGAGAAAACACTCGATCAGTGTTTTGTCGCCAAAGTTCTTCCTCAGGCGATCACGACTGTTGTGCTGTTCTCGTCTATTTAGTGTGCAGTGATGCACTTGCAATGCAAATTTTAAAGTTCACGAAAGGTCGTTTGAAGAAGTATCGAAATGTATACATATTTTTATGACTTTTATAAGACTTTATATAACTATCTTTGAGGATTTAAAACTTAATTAATGGACTGTTTACAAGCGGAAGCAGTCTAAAACCATTCTGAACAAATGCTTTGGTGGATTGTGATGTGAGAGTATACGAGAGATGTTTTTTTCACTGGAGCAAATGGTCTTATGGTTTATAGACTTTATGGTTTTAAGGTTACAATGCCTTCCTTATTGACTGACTTTTAATTTTTTGGTTCTTTTGAAACATGCAATTTTACCACTTTGCAAGATGTTAATAGATGGACTAATAGCTGATTAGAGAATAGTTGAATACATGTGATGTTTTATCAGGTGTTTGGAATATTGATTCTGACGGCACCGATTCACTGCAGATTATCTATTATGGAGCGTGCTATATTTCTCCAAATCTGTAAAAAAAAAAAAAAAAAAAAAAAAGGGTGAGTAAATGTTCAGCAAATTGAACCATTTTTTTTTTTCTAAAGGAATATAGCAAATAAGTATTAAGATTGACGGGTTATATTGTGTTTAAATGTTGATGTTTTTTTGTTTGATTTTACTATATTCCATTTTACTCTAAAGATTTAAAATCTAATTTCTAAGTCTTGCCCAGATAAGTCTTTAAATGTACAACCATACATATGTTTTTTTTTTTTCACTACCTGTAGGGCTGTGACATCACAATTTATTTGATAGCACCATTACTGTTTAACTGATCCTGTGGGATTACTTACACAGGAAAACAAGTTATTCCATCTTCATGCCATATGTCCCTCTTCCCACTGGGAGAATGCCTCCGGCTGCCGGCTCTCGCCTTTAACTTCATTACAGATTTAAAGACACACATTTGACAACTACTGTATATATCTCAACTCCAGGTTGCTTATGAAGAATAGAAGCGACTTGCTCGTGTACGCTCAGATCATTAGTGAAGGGAATGAACATTTATTGTCCTAGCAGCTTTTAGGGAGAAGGAGGAGTCTTTGTATGGAGTTAGACATGACAGATGGCTAGTGCTTGTTATGAGTGACTTTGTGCATGCGGCGCTCTTTGTTGTAAACAACAGTAGCTCTATTATTGCCTAACAAAGCTTTGCATGCTTCTGTTCTTAGATTAGATATCTCTGTCAACCTGTGATTTAATGATATGCCTATTAAGTTAACCAGCATTGGACTGGCCATCTGGAGCACTAGAAGAATTCCTCTCGGGCTCATTCATGTGATCAATAGTAAACAACAACAACAACAACAACAACTATGAATTCAGTGTCACATGATCTTCATTCTCATAGGCATTCTTATAGGATTCGGTGTTTAATAAAGATATCTTATTACTGTCAATGTTGAAAAAAAAGATCCCATCAAATTCTGATTGTTTTCTCTTCATCAAACATTTTTGAAAAAAACTAACAGGATTTAGCATGTTAATTTAGATTAATTGGACTTTAAAACTATAAATTACTATTAATCTTTTTAACATATTAATACATTTAAGGTAAGAGAGGCAAAAAGGCCCTGTATTTTGTAGCTTGGTAGTGTTTAGTAGATTGTAGCTCTTTGTTTTAAGCATTTATATATCACGCGTTATATTTTAGCAATATTAAGCAAGCAAGAGCGCTGTTTTTTATCAAATATTTGCATGACTGGTGATTGCTATTGCCATTGTTTGGAGAAAACTAAACAAACAAAAAACGCTATTCTTTTCCATACTATTCAGGATTATACAAGGTGAAAATGGGAAATAAAAGATGTCAGAAATTACATTTCACTTTGTATGACTTTATTTTTTCATTGTATGACATATACAAAGAATGATATATATGTATGGTGGCTCTGATCATGGGGTTTGGCAGAAGCAATGCAGTTCCCTTTTCCTTCCACACCTGCCAGATCTAGTTCCTTCTCTAAGGGAATTGAAGGATGTTCTGACACCATTTCACCCCCGGGAGAGGGCTTGGCACTCGCTTCTATTCCTCTGAGGAGGAGGATGAAGAAGATGCTGTAGAGTCTGATGATGATGAGATAGCTCTGTGGATTTGCCACCACAGTTCATCCAGTTTGAGGAGCTGTTGGGGGTAGTGATTCGAGAAACATCTAAGTTGAATCTTGACTGGCCAGCAGAAGAGCAGGGAAGAATGTGGTAGGAGTCAGTAGAGTAGACCGTTGGAAACTTTGCAAGAATGTGTCATCTTATTCTACTAACCTAAAACTACCCTAACAGTATACTCTGAGAGTTTATTGTCATTTGTAATTAGAAATAAATGAGAATAGGTTGACGTACTGTAGTTACAGAGTTACTTATTGTTAAAAGAATGTCTAAAGTGGACTAGTAAAATAAAGTGTAACCAAAGATAAAGACAGGGTTTTTCTGTTGGTAAAACCCCACTAGTGCCTAGTGGCCTGTTTGGTGACACTGTCAATACAGACAAGTTCAATGAGGCAAAGAAACAAGCGCAGAAATGTAGAGGTTCTGGGAGGCTAACTACCTCCAAGGACATTTGCAGAGCAGTCCATCCCCTGCCAGTCCTCCATTTCAGGGCACCGACCTGAGAGACTAATTCCCTTAGTAGACTATCTAGCAGCATAGAAAGTTCTGTCAAATGTACCTACACAATTCAGTTTGTGTCTCTTTCACCTAGGTTCAATGAGGTGGTTTCCACTCTGGTGGCCCTCTAGCAGGTTCTGGTCATGGAAAAGTAGTAGGCCTTTGAAGTAGTCCCTCCTCTCTGGAGAGAGTTCAGGTTCTACAACAGGTACTTAATTATTCTCATTTTTTTGTATTTAGTGTGTTATCAAGAGGAAATCACACAGCATGTATTAACATATTCATATAAACACACACACACACATACATATGTGTGTAACAGACATATAGCTGATGTTTTAAAGGACTTTCTGACAATATTTTTTTGATAATTTGAGTATAGTGTGGTTTGTATTTATACAACTCCTCTTTTAGAGACCACCCCCTCACACACACACACACACATACTGTATATATGACTATTGATGATGCTTTTGCCTATTGATTAATGAAGTGATATGTTTGGGGTATGGGGACATGAGACATTAGCACTAAGGATTTTGTCAATGTGGTTATAAGTACATTTGACCTCAGCATTCAATATTTAATGAAACATTATTTGATGGTTTCTAACTTTACTATGCTTTTGTACTTAACCACTATGCATTGTGGAAAATGGAATAGGCATTTGAGAACTTGTGACAACAGAATAATCTCCTCCCAATATTCAGACATAAATGCAAGTGACTGGATTAAACCAACCAAAAATAAATAAATAAATGAAAAGAAAATACATGCTACTTTTTTTATTCTCACTATGTGTTGTTTATATAGTAACTACAATAGCTGTAATAGCACCGATTTGTACATGTAGTTTTTTTTTTGGGGTTTTTTTTGTAGCAGATAACATTTCAAATTGCTAATCAAAATCATATGTGATGATAAAGCACTTTAGTTAGTCAAACATTAAATGAACGATTAAAGGATGCTAATATGATAGTCCCCTAGAACTTAAGTGGCTCGACTAGTTTCCCAGCCGTACTGTTAATTATTAGGAAAGTGTTCTGGCTGCCTCTTTTAGTCTATTATCATATTCACAGCCATTGGAACATTGAGCATCAGACTGTTGGCTGAGCACCAAGATGACTGCCTAGTTCCTCTGGACCTATCGATGGATTCATCGCTGTTGCTGATGAAACTTACCACATTGGTGGTGTCTGCAGTCTTGGCAGAAAGAATGGCTGGCAGTGCAGGCACTTTTGTAGAGAAAAGGTGGAAAGAGAAACAGTGCACAACCCTGGAGAATACTAGCATTATTAAAAGTTGTTTTAAGTCAGATAGTTGAGGTCCAAACAAAGGTCTATTGCCTCATTGACTACACTCTTAGAAAAATAACTGTGCTAATTTAAGAGAGTTTTAAATATAGATGCTGTTGTTGTCAAACTTGCATTTTGAATTGCACATTGCATTTTGTGCTCTTTTATGATTAAGGAAATGCCTGTAAATTTAACAGAAAATGTCTGCTAGGACGTTACCCATTGATTACACTTTATTTCAATTGTCTACTTCAAACATTCATGTCATCTAGCAGTTATTAGACTATTATATTATTACAACAAAAATTACACTCTATTATTACAATTAATGGCTAAATGAATGTTTAGAAATATAAACAGATTTTTCCTTTTGACAATATGTCACAGATCAGCCAGACTCACCCATCACTCAGTCACAGCGGACACCCTCTCTTTAATACTAATCACCAGCACCTGTCATCAGTCACCTAAACTCTTCAAGAGCACTACATAAGCACACACCTCAGACACACTCATCGTCCATTCTCGTTTTTAGGAAGTGGACTTTCTGATGCTCTCTAAGAGATTGATTATTACTTACCATTTGACCTACCTCCAGTACCTGGTGCCTCCTGAGTCTCAGCTCCAGCATACTGAGGTGTGTGCTTCTCTGTTCTCAGACACTTCTGCAAGACTCATTACTTACTTGTAGCAATCCTGTGAAATCTGACTACAAACTGAATACTCACCTCCAAAAGTCTCAATCTGCATATATAACTCATCTGTGCCAAAAAAAAAAAAATTATATATATATTTATAAGAGAGACTGGTAGCTGAGCAATGCCTCCAGTTCTGAATGCAGCTATCGTCTCTCTCTTAATTTTATTTCTGGCAGACAGCAGCGTGTGACCGATCAGCACTTACCTTCCATGTTAGTCGGCTTCCATTACAGAAGACCGGACCTTCATCTACTGCACAGTATAAGCAACCCGGATCCCTTTCAGGAGTTCATCGCTTCCCTTCATCGAGTGTTACTCCAACCCACAGTGGCACAACCACCACCATCAGTCACTACCTCCATCACCACCAGCACTTCTTCCCCGACATTCATCCCCAGTCCTGTGGCGGAGGAGTGCCATAACATCATGCTCTCTTGGAAGACGGGCAAAATCCTAAACTGGGGCCAGAGATGTTTTCCTGATTGCTTCCTAAACATTCCTCTGCCAGTCACCAAGTCATCTAAAATTCTGCCAATTAGTTCTACTTCTAGTGAGAGCTATCTTAGAAAAAAATCTGTCATCATACCATGTTATGTCTGCTTTAGTAATGTTTTCTGCTACTCAACTACCACCACGCTGGCCATGGGACTGCACCATCAACCTCATTCCAGGTGAGCCAGTGTTCTGTGGGAAAATACATCCTCTGCTTCTGGAACGTAAGGCCATGAAGGAGTATATTAAAGAGAATCTCAAGCAAGGCTACATCCACCCTTTGGCGTCCCTTGCTGCTTCCAGCTTCTTTTTTTATGGCCAAGAAGTATGGAGACTTGCATTGAATAGCAACACCGTCAAATTCTGTTACCCACTTCCTCTCGTTCCCGCAGCTCTGGAACATCTCAGAGGCGCCCATCTTCACCAGTCTGGACCTTCTCAGCGCTTATATAGGGGGCGAAAGGAAGCAGTCATTTGTGAACCCTACTGGCCATTACAAATATTTGATCATGCCATATAGGCTTGTCAACGCCCTTTCATATTTCAAGATTTCATGTACAAGGTACTACTCCAGGAGTTAATAACTCTATATAACAATTGCTAAGATTTTCCAATTTCTATCAATGATTCATCCAGAACTCTCTCCAGTCTACTTACCAACTTGTTGAAGGGCAAACCAAAAACTCTGTCCTGGCCAAGCGGCTGCATCAGTTGCCTTTGCCTCCTTAAAAAAAGATTTCAAAAGCGGACAGCTCCTCAGTCACCCTAATCCTGGTCTCCCATTTATCATAAAGATAAATGCATCGACAACTGGAGTAGAAGAGGTGCTTTCGACAACAGGGGAAACCAGTTCTACTCTATCCATGCACCTACATTTCGAAAAGCTCAGGCCAGCTGAAAGAAACTATGACATCAGAAACAGGAAACTGTTAGCCATCAAGCAGAGGAGTGGAGGAGGCATTAGCTGGAGGATGCAGCTAATCTGTTCAGTGTTGACAGATCACTCCATTCCTTCGAGATGCCAAAAGACTGAATCCTCATCAAGCCATACAGCCATTTCCCATCACTCAGGTCAAAGCTGATGCATTGTCACATGTACACTTGTCTTAGAAGTCAAAAAGAACCCAAAAACATCCTTCCTCTCAATTCTTCATCAGTCCCATCCAACGTGGCCTTACATCCAGCCACCTCCACCACAGCTCCTGTCAGTTCACCAGGCTGCCCACCAGGTGTATAGTATGTATCTCGACACAACACACTCCACTGATCCACTCCATGCAGACATCTCTGGGCACTGGTCACCCAGGGGCCAACAACACCCTGTCACTGCTAAAAGAATGCTTCTGGTGGCCTGAGACTATGTGAGAAGGTTTGTGCAAGGATATAAGGAATGTGCTATGTCAAAGAGCACATATCATTTATATCTGACAAGCTACTTCCACTACTCCAGGCAAATCGCCCATGCTACACCAAGGAATGGGCTTCATCATGGGCATGCTATCTTCTGAGGGTAATACTTGCAATCTTTGTAAGATTTTAAGTTTTGGTGTCTATTACATTACGTCTATTACCTCCTAGGTGTGAATGTCTCTCTTAGGGCACCATCCACAATCTAATGGGCAAGTGGAGAGAAAGATTCAAGAGGTTGGGTGTTTCCTCCGAACATTCTGCCATGGCCACCAAAACTCTTGCAACTAGTTTCTGGGCTGGGCCGAGTACGCACAGAACTCTCTGCAGCAGAAATCTACTGGAAATCACACTCCATACCACAGCATGCTGTTACAAGTTCTGAGAGAGTGAAAGGGTCTGGGAAGCTGCTCATCATCTCCAGCAGGCTATGTGCACAGGCAGAAGATGGCAGAAGATGGCAGTGGATCTCAGGGGAACCGAGACACCCAGTCATCATCCAGGTCAGAAGGTCTGGCTGTCTACATGGGATCTTTCAATGTGCCACTGTTAAAACCATTTTAAAAACTTGTTTCTGTCTCTATAGAGCCTGGCATGACAGAGGAATTCCCTCTCCCATTGATCCTGGAGGAAGGATCGGTATATAAAAGTCAAGGAGCTCCTGGAGTCCTGGCACCACTGTGGTCGTCTCGAGTACTTTGTGGACTGGGAAGGTTATGGACCAGAGGAACGATTATGGGTCACTAGAGGCGACATCCTAGACCCATTCTTAATGGAGGAATTTCACACAGCTCATCCTGATCGACCGACACTTCATGGAAGAGGTAGACCACCGGGGTCATTGGCCTTCAGGAGTGGGCCGTGGAGGAGGAGGGACTGTTACAGATCAGCCAGGTTAATCCACCACTCAGCGCACACCCTTTCCAGAATACTAATCACCAGCATTAAGTCTTCATCTATAACTCATCAGTGCAAAATAAACTATTTATATTATTTCAACACTTACCATTAAACAATACAGCAAAAAGAAATATCAATTATAGCTTTTGAAAAATACAAGTGCTCTAATCATTTTTGGCCACTACTGTATGTCACTAATTCTACTAACCCTAACCTACCAGTCTGCTAATATTCTACTGAGAGTTAACTGGCATAACTGCAAATTAATGACAGTTCGTGAACATGAACATTAGAAACAATGTTAACCTTAGAAACAATGTTAGTTATAGTTAGTAGAATGTCATTCCATGGCCAATAACCACAGTTAGAATTATCTAGATTATTAAGCAGTTTTAAATTAGTTTACATACAATTTCTTTCATTATGTTTATTAAGTTGGTCTTCTATTACAATAACACAGTGATGATATTATATTAGGATTATAAATTATTAATTATGAACCATTGCAATCCGTACCTATATCAACAATGTGCCAGGGTCACGTATTGAACCGGCATTTTAGCTCCACTCCATTGAATGTCTCACTTTGAAACTGCCCACGAAACCTGCAGTAAGGAACATAATAAGAAATGTGTTTTAGAAATGTTTTTAGAGGCACATATTTGAATAAGCCTAATGCAATAGTCCTGGTTGTCATTACAGTTTTCTCTCATTTTCTCAGAAACACAATTACAATCCGGTAGAACAGAACTGTAGCTTCTGTTCTAGCATGTTTTCAAACCTTTGCATAAATGGAGGAAAATGGCACTATAAATATAATCACAAGATGGTTCCATAAATAGAGGATATTTTTTTGTATTTATAAATATTGCTTATTGAAAATCTCACTAAAAACTGTTTCTTATTAAGCCAAGTGAGCAGACTAAAGCATGGTTCTGTGAAAACAATTCAATCATGGCACAAAACTAGATTGTGTCTTTCAAACCAAGATTGTAATCGGTATTTGCCAAAAAAATGAGCATATAAATTCTTTCTGAAAATATACTAGAATATGGAAGACTTTTGTGAAGTTCTCTGATAGGACCAAAGGGTGGCTAAGAAAATCTAGCTGTAATTATCAGAAGAAATTCAAACCTGCAAAGTGTGGAATAGCATTTCCGTCTGCAGTATTTTTATTTCATATATATATATATATATATATATATATATATATATATATATATATATATATATATATATATATATATTATAGCTCCTTTATTTGTGGTTTAACTGGATTTAATGTAATGTAAATTCTTATGTGCCATTCTTCCTTCTAACATTTTTTCTAAACCACAAGTGAAGTTCAATTCTTTGCAGGACTAATTTCATCCTCTGCCCATTTGTAGGTTTATTTAAAAATGCAGAGATAATCTATAGCAGTGTTAGGTTTGGAGAAAATTTATATTATATGCATTTTAGATTATATGCATTGTAAAACTACAACATAAGATTGTTTGTTCTGATCTGGACAATATTACTTAAGCTCCTGTGATTTTGTTTCAAATTATATTAATATTTGTAATCCTATTAAATGATGAATTATAATATGACCAATAAGCATCGATTATATTATTTTTGACTAATATCAATTCTTTTCAACTAATACCATAAAACTTTAAAACAAGAAAAAGTTGGATTACAAGTTAGTCAGAGCTCATATTTTCACCTGATGCCAAACAAATGCAGAGGTCTCGTTCTCCTGTGAATGTGTAACCATGGCAACAGTAAGCTGCTTGAGCATTTTGTTGCAATCAGTATCGGGAGTGCCTCGACGACGAAATATGACAAGAACTATCATTATGTATCACTATATTATACTTTACATTTACATACAATCAATATATCACAAAATAAAACAAACAAACAAAAAAAAAAAACATTGCATTTGCATTGCATGAGGCATATTGCCCTGAAATCCAAAATCCAAAATCTCTCTGAAGTCTCGCGCTGAAAATAAGCTATGTAAATTATTTTAAAAGCCAACCTTCCAAAGAGTCATTGCATAATTCACATCCTGAATAATTACAAATGTAAAACGACTGAAAGGAGAATAGAGAGAGGCATGTGCATTGATGTGCAACCAAACGCTGGCTGACTGTCTAAATCTAACTCATAAGACATTTTAAGAGTTTATTCAAATCAACAAACTGAAAACACTCTCTAAAAACTTTAAACATATAGGAGTTTGTTAAGTGTAAATCAAACAGACTAGAATACATTTAGGTGTGTTAATTGTTTTTTGTGAGTGTGTGCAGGCTGTTCATGATCTTTCCTGCTTGCGTTATTGGCTTATTAAACACAATAACTATGTCTCTCATTTGAGGGTATTGAGTTGAGTTGCTATTCTCCCACACTGCAACTTTAATCTTATTATTTTTGCCCATTAAAAATCGTAGTTTCTTTTTAATCTTGTGTCCATCATGATTCTCTTTTGTGAGTCAGTCCATCTGCAGTGAATTAATGAACTGTTTCTAGCAAGCCCACGGTCATATCCACGCTTTAAATTAGTGTAACGTTGCAGCCTATATCACTCACCATTGACAACTCCCAGAACTGCAAGAAGCTGAAACACCACAAAGACGAATTAGCAGATGGACGATGGACTAAGAAACATTATTAAAGTATTAAAATCAATTATTTAAAGAGTTGCTCATAAATAAACTTTGATGTTGCCTTGACTATGTTTGAAAGTTTAGAATAACTTTGAATATTTTACATGTTCTAGCATACTGCTAAAATGTTAAAGCAAGTTGCTAACATGATTTAACATGCTGATTACATATTTTAGTATGTTGCTGCCATGCAACTAAACGCGTTTAGCTGCGTTGCCAGCATGATTCGCGATGATTTAGCGTAATGTGGCATTTGCTACCACGATTCTAGCATGTTAACATTCGCTGTCGTTATTTGGTATGTTTCTACAATATTTTTAGTATGTTGCTGGTGTCAAAGTGGTCACCAAATTTTTAAGCACAAAATCTATGACGTCAACCTTTATGAAATAGACCAGTCCAGACTGTACTTCCAACTGAGGCCTTTTTTATTTAAGCTAATTGGTGATGCGCTAGTCATGATTTTCAAGGCCAATTCCGATACTGACGATCCACGTTCGATAGGTTGGCCATTGTTCTACAGTAGCATGTGAAAACAGCATGTTTCAACATCGATATCATGATTGCCAAGCTGCTGCTGGCATGATTTGTTCTCTTTGCTAACGATTATATGTGCTAATAATTGTACCATGTTGCTAGCACACGTAATGGATGTGCCCATTGTGTTTGCTGATCGCAAACGGCGCATAGTCTTAAAGACACTGTTGTTTGTGCGATATAACGGATAAACCATGATGATTGCTGAATTGCATGGCGTCAGATACAAAAAGTGCATCTGACACACTGCTGAAACTACGTAACAGCTAACTGCGTGCATTCTGTACATAAATCAGATGAATTAACTTCCATATATATATATATATATATATATATATATATATATATATATAACATATATATATCAGCGGCTATCAATACAGTAAGATTCTAATCATTCAAACATAGAAATCCAAAACAAATAGAGCAGATAAACTAAATTTAGAAAACATAAACAAAAGCAACACTTAGTTTTTTAGTTCACTTAGCAGTGATCATTTCATTTTTTGTCATTATATGACACATACTGGATTACTTTAGAAGTAACTGATGTGTCAAACGAATTAAAGTCCATGTTACATATATGTGTGGCCTTGTGTGTGTGTGTATTATTATGACCCAGATACTTAACAATACATTTAAGCCACTACGTCAAGTGTAGTTGCCTCACAACAAATAGTGTGCTTGCAGCTGGAGATACTGGCAATTTGTGTGCAGTGTGCAGTACATCAGATAAAGTCAGTAAGCAGATTGCAGGCGGCCTGGGGTTGCCATCTGAAGCAGTCAGCCAGCTAGTGTACTATTTATTGTATTGCTGTCGTTAGTAATGTTGTCAACAGTGCGGCTGCAGCGTCTTTCACAACTACTTTAAGCACAATTTGTCTGAATCTAACGTGTGTATGAAGCCCCAATCAGAAGACATTTTTCTGTAAAGAGGCTTTTTTGAATAGTTTCAGATATGTGTGTTTCTTGCAGCCAGCCAGCGGTGTGACGAGGCGGCATTCCTGCCAGATATAATGTTGCGTGGTTATACCTTGATTTTGAGTCAGTTGAGTTTATTCTGCAGTGAATGCCAAACTGTCACTGATCAGCTAACAAAGTGTGTGTGTGTGTGTGTGTGTGTGTGTATGTGTGTGTGTATGTGCCACAAAACAAGTTCAAGCACTCAGAAGAGAATTGTATGTAGCACCTGTAAGTAAGTGAAGAGATGTAGAAGGGTGATGCCCATGAGTATTCAGGCGCCATTGAATTAAAGTACAGCGGGTGAGAGGCTCAGTATCAGAGATGGTAATGATTGTGGATGCCTGAAGCGCAACACAGTACCTTACAGTATAACTTGGGTCCTCCTGGAGTAACGGAGGTTAAGCATCTTGATCAAGGACCCACTATGATAGTTATAAATCAAGTTTTGTTAGTATTTTAACCTCGACAGACCAGAACTTCATGAAATCACGTGAAAGTGAGTTGCATATATGAACATTTCTGTGATTACTCCATTTGATTGTACAGTTGATTTGATTAATGCGTTTATTAATTTATCTATTATTACTTGCTTGAAATAGATTTTATTCAATTGTGTACTGTATGTGGGTTAGATGTTTTCATACGTATATATACAACATAAAATTATAGAGCATCTTTAAGTATTTTAATATGATGATATAGAATATAATGACTAAATGACCTAGATCAAATCTTACCTACAAAATAAATAAATAAGCAGCCATTAAATAAACAAATCTCTTTTTTTTGAGTTGATTGGTTGGTTGATTCATCAATTTTTGTAGTTGAAGGCATAGATCTTCAGCTCAAGATTGCTTTTAAAAAATGATCATAGTGGAGAAGAAACTCATTTTAGTGTGCACCTCACTCAGCTAAAGCAGCCGCCTCATTTTAGCCTCTATATGATGGCTCATGGCTTTAATCAATGGATCTTGTTTCCACACTATATTTGTACCTTTTCATTGGTTGCTTTAGTTTACAGTCAGGCTGATTGCCCACTGTGTAATAAATGTTCCTTTAAGATTTTACCTTTGCTGACTGGATATATGGTGAATGCATGGAATTACAATGTATTAGTTATCACTGCTACTCGGTTTTTGGGATGGGTGGGCTGTACAGTCGAATGCAGTTGTCACTTCAGTCAATGGCCATGAGCATGCATGCCTAAAAGTCGGCCTCCAAAGGCTGTAACCACGATTTGTGTACCAACATGACAGTATATGAGGCAGTAGGCTAATATTTGGGTATGCATTGTATATTCTTCTCTAAGGTATGTTTCTTTCTTCTACCAATTCGTAACAAGTACAAACTATACCTAAATGACAGAAGTCAGTAAAATGCATATGTATCAATCAAGTAGATGAGGTTCTGACAAGTGCTCCACAGTTAGGACAATAAATGTCCAAATTCAGTGCATGTTTCCTAGTAATAGGCCCTTAAAAATCAGTATGTGTAAAAATTTATATACTGTATAAACCTGAGGAAATGTATTGATAGCTAACTAATAACAGCAAATGCATTCTTTGTTCCTCTGGTTGTTCTTAAAAAAATAAACTATACACATTTTAGCTAGATTGACCTGTGTTCTCTCCTGTTAATTATAATTTTCATCATCTAAAAATTAAACAAACTTTTAACCAGTATGAAGAACTTGTTTGATTCATTGAATTCCTTCTTACCTTTCATTGCTTTAAAAACCCCACAAATAATTAAACATGCACCTTATATGGAACACAAAAAGAGAATTAAGCATAAATGGTTGTTCATTTCATTTCAAGCAAAATCATCTGGTCAATCCCAATGCTTGCTGTGTAAGGACGCCTGCATTTTAGCTCTATATGTTTATTCTTACATTATCTTACCTTTTGATAGTTTAATGCATTGAGCAGACAAAATAAATATACAAAGGCAGGCAGAACAAAAGAAACCATGCAGTTACCTTTGATCAGCAGACTCAGATAAACCCCAGGACTTAAATATGCAATAATTGGCCCTCAAACTAACAGGGCAGTGAAGATGATTAGTGCTTTGAGAAGGTAGGGCTGAGAGCGCATGTCAGGATCAGTGGTGTTACATTAGTATAAGATGAAACAGTTTCACCCAATCATATTAATCTACACTTTTCTAGAGTAATGCCATCCTTTATACCTCAAAAGTCTTTAGTGCTCAGAAAATTACAGCTCTTGGGCGTACTGCGTGTAGAGGCGGGAACTAAAAGTAGCGAGCACTTGCGCCATTGCCATCTGATGCTGCATAGCCATATCCGAGAAAATAAGAGAAACATTGTTAAATGCTTTTAATCCGGCAGCAGCATTTGATAGTTTACTGCGTAACGGGTATTGCTGGCAGAAATGTAAGGATATTTATCATAATCTTATACCATAGTAAAAATATCTGATTGATTATAATGTAAGAGGTTATGAAATGATTAAATCCTAAAATACAGATACTACTTTTGATGTAGGCGTTGTTTTTCATTATTCAATATCGATATGTTAATGGACATGAAGTCAATTTATGTTGTAATTTAATGTACATTAAAAGGTAGGAATAAAAACAGATTTTCAAATCCTCCATGAAACTCAAGCTACTACTGTCAGCAATCTCTTTGATATCATAGAGACCTTTTTGTTCTACAACAATCCAATTTCAAAAGAAATAAAGTAGAATATATAGCTATATGCTAAGAAAAAGTCATTTAATGATCATTTTAAGGTGAAAGATTAATACATCAAGATATTGAAAATCACTCAGTGCATCAATAATGAGCACCAACAAGACTTCTGCTTGTCTTATGTCCAGATATATAAGTATTTGTATCCCGGATGTCTGGCCATGGCCTGGGATTAACCTGGCATGCCTACACAGAAATAGGGAATCAATCTTTTGAATTATACTTTGTACCAGGGTATAAAACTGTTATTTTGTAAAATACAATTTCCCAGAAGTATCCATAAATAAACTCATCCAGACAATTCTCAGAGTTGCTTTGAACTGTTGCTAATTAGAGAGGCTTATATTTATAAAGTACAGACGTGCAACCATAATCTGCAATCCACTTGAGCGACATTTGTATCTACTATATTTCATTTAAAATTTTCGTTGTTTTTTCTCTCTCATTAAATCACAAATTTGAGCTTCTCCAGTGTTATTCAATAAAGCCATGAATGCAAGAAGTGACTATATGCAGTTGAGACCTTGGTGCTGCAATGATAGTACCTATGAACCTTAGTGGCTCCTATTATTTATTTCTGTCATTATCAACCCAACAGATGTCAAATCAGTGCCCCTAATGGACCTCTGAAGAAACTCTCAGTTGCATGCAGAAACAGTAAGCAACAGTGCAGCTGAGGAGCTCTGGCTGTGCCGGCCCTCCAGTGAATAGCTGTGGTCAGATATTGTACTGAGTGATGATTTCAACATTGCTGAGCCAGGTAATTGCAGTGTAGCATATAGCAGCAATGCTTTCTCCTGCAAGTCCACCAGCTTTGGGAACTTAACAGAGAATATCTACATCTGATAGGCTAGATGCGGTGTTATTTGATTAATTCAGCAAGATATAAAGTACCCTGGCTAATTGTATTTGTTACATTACCATATTCAAAATTTGTTGTTTGGGTGAGTGTTATTCAACCTGAATTTTTGTGCTTTTCTCAATTGAATTACGAAGGAGGAGAAACAGCGTGTTTTTCAGATTTACGACATGGAATAATGGAAATGATCTGTAGGGTATTTTTGAGTTCAGACTTCTTAGGCGCATTCTAGGGACACCTGGGACTTATATTACATCTGTAAAGGGGGCATGTCCCAGGCCCATGAAGATACTATATTATTTACTCTTGTAGCCATCCATTTAAATCTTCTCTATTTTAATCTCTTCTTTACTTCATTCCCAGCCCTTTTTTGAACCCAAGTCTGTTCCTAGTTACCTGCCAGAAAAGCTCAATGAAATACCATCCCAGTATTCTGGTTACTACAAGTTATGCGACCATTCCATCTGGCGCTGGCTCTGGTCATTAGAGATGCTTTGGGGTTTGGAGTCAAACTGGTGTGCTGCTGTTAATGCTCGCTGTATTTGAAGTTTGTGGATTTGTTTTGTGCAAACCAAACTGTGAACTAAATGCAGTAGCCACTATTGAATCAGATAGACCTCAAGATAAGTACTATATAAATATAAGTTGCATCATTTCAGCAGGAACTTAATCACCAACCATGACCTGGAGACAAACTATTCTCAGGGCACCAGATCTCCCTAAAAGTATCTTTGTTTGCTCACACAAAGCCAGCGTGTATTAATCCGGATGATTGCCTCGCTGTAACTGTTAGCACAGACAAAACAAGTTTCTTCATGATTTCTTTGATTAGAGGATATGCTAAAAATGAAAATAAAGAAATCAAAATGAACAAACTCATTTAATAAATATATTATATATACACATCATTATTCAAACTTATCTTGATGGACAATGAGCATTTTGTTTATATACATCTCAGGTAGGATAGAATATTTCTAGATACTAAAATTGAGGTTATTCTTGTAAAGTGTATTTGAGAAGATTCAGCACTCCTCACTTGCATAGAAGAAAATATTTCTATTAATCCCAAATATAGTGACAAGTGTACTTTCTTTGCCTCTCTTCAGTCATATGTGTCTGTTGATATTATCAAGCATTTGAATGAAACCTGTGAATATGTAAAATGTATGGAATAATATAAAGCATTAAGTATGTGTGAGTGCATGTGTGTGTGTAACTCTTGAAAGTAGAAAGTAAAATGTAGATGTTCAATAAAAAAATACATTAACATGTTCATGAAATTGGATGTAATGGTTATCGGTGAGTGGTAATAACACGATTCTTAAAATGCTCATTTTAATTTGTGGACATCATTTTGTTCATACATCTTTCTAATGCCCAGAATTGTCTGTTTGTACAGTTAGTAGTGCTTTCACTCATTCATGATCTATGTATATATATATACGCATTTTTGATCATCTATAGTTTTTACATTTTGGAAGTGCATCATATGTGTGTTTTGAAATGATGTGATTTCAGTTGATTATAAATTTTATTCAAATCCATAAAAAATGTCACGAGTCATGATTTCTGGATGAAAATGTTCCATGCACACCAGTAGTTTCTGTATATACGATTTATTAGATAGGACCCAGAGAATATTTTATAGGGCTTCACCTCTTTTAAGCAAAATTTATTTATTGCAAAATTTCAGCCAATTTCCTTACAAATGGAGATAGAGTTGATATTCATGAGTGAAAACAGTAGCGTCACTTTGGTGTGTGTTTGTTTCATCTATTGATGAAATCTGTATTTAAAAGCTGCACCTCTGTTGAACTTTGCAAGAAAGAAAGAAGAAGAAGAAGAATCTCGACTGCACATAAATATCTATTAATTTACGCTGTTTGCATAAACACACATTGCAAAATATCCTCATTCTTTTTCTCAATTGGTTTCCAGTTCCTTGAGAACATTTATCATTACATTTACGAGTCAGAATCGCATTCTGTCTTGAGACCTGTAAAAATACTACAGCGTTTTAAAAAGCTCAGCATAAAGAACATTTAATCAAACGTTAGTTAGCATTAGCATTTTAAAAATGCCGTACATGGCCACTTTCCAGCAAGGCTGGCTATTTACTATCCACCCACCAACTTGTGATTAAGATAGTAATCATTTACAAAATATGATTATTATGAAATATGTTTTACATATCAGTTTCAGTGGTGCCAGATGGTAAAATGTATGGTGATGTAGGTTGAATCACCTTCTGACTAACATTTCTTCTGCCATTTTAAATTTTAAATCATCATAAAAGCGTGAAAAATATTTAATAATAATGAAATAATCAAAAATTGAAAAGTATCAATTAGGTGTAGGGAGGGCTTTGTCCAGTAATGGTGTCAACCATGACATCTATTTAATAATTTGAATTAAAATATAGACATTTGTTGCATTCTGTTTTATGCGTCCTTCAATATTGAGAATTGCAGATAAATGCCACTTACAATACATTGAAGTATCTTTCTTGCACTTAAATAATGCTGCTTTCAATTAGTGTAAATGATCCATTTGCACTTAGCTTAAATAGCATCTGCTGCTAAAATACTATTTTCCTTGGTACCAAATATCATCTAATTGCTGTACACTTAGTGCAAACAGCCACTGCTTTTCCATCCACCTTTTTCATGGAGACACAGAGTAACGCGTTTGAAGCATCGCAATTGGGTTGTTCACATGGATCTTACTTTAAACTGTTTAGTGGTCGGCTTCATACTTTATCAGCGTGGTTTCCTTCACACGATCTGGCCCCCTCCAGCAAACTGTACAGGCCTGATCAAAGGCATGAGCGGTCAAATATTTCTTAAATATTTATTTATCGCATCTCTGCTGCCTGTGTTTCTCACTCAGATGTCTCTTTCCTTCTCAAGAGTGAATTGTGATTAGTGTATTGTGGCTACTATGGAGCTCTGGAAGAAATTCATTAGCCACCGTTAAACTTTTATGATCAGGGCACAGGGCAATAAAAGAAACACTCAAGTGTATGTAAGTCAGATTACAGGAAGCAGTGGAATGGGATGGCAGATTATCAAGGCTATCAGTCGAGTCTCTGATCGCAATCTTGTCAGCACTTTGTTGTCAATCGTCACTAATGCTTACATCGAGCCTAAGAGCTAATCAGACTCAAATGCCTGGACAGCAGTTTATCGATGCTTATTGTGGTTTCTGGTAGCTGAGATGTACAAACTCTTTTCAAACTCAAGAATCTGATTTAATTCATCAAATTTACGAATTCGACTGCCTAACGTGTGGTGTTGAACAACCCTGCCTTTTCAGTCATTTTTTCAATTGGTGCTACCAAAAATCTCCCACAGGTGAGTTTTTGCGATTCATTTTCAGTATATATGCTCACAAAAGAAGCAGCAATGGGAAAGCCAGGTGATGATAACCTCCATAGGCCTGTTTTGTGTCAGTCAGCTGACCACGTTACACTGTCATTTTTACTGCCACGATCAGCACAGAGGTAAATAAGGAATGATTACAAAAAAAAAAAAAAAAACTTTTTTTTTTCTTTAAATCAATAACTGATTCAGAATTGTAGAACACAGTTCTTCTCGGATGAGGCTGAGCTCAAATTAACAGATGTGAAGATAAACAGACAGAGCAGGCCTTTACAATGTACAGAGCTTATTTGCATGTGTAATGCTATAAATTGCCTCCAACCATCTACTCCTCATATGTTGATTTGTGATTCAAACAATGAGCCAAAATCTGGTAGTATTCATTTTTTCTTTAGTGATTTGAAATTAGATGTTTCACTACACCTTACAGTGCACCTCATGTTTGTTCTCTTGACGTAACTGGCACAAAACCTTCTTCCCATGAATACCATGGATGAAAATATACCGTATGTAATTCGCCTCTCTCACTACATTTCCATATTCGCATGCCTTATTAGGGATGTTTTGGTGGGATGTAATGGATGCACATGCTGTGTATAAAATGCCCAATTTTAAACATCAATAGAACATGAAAGACTACTCTTTTCTCTTGTCTCTTTGGTGTATGCCTTGTCTAAAAACTGAATCTCCTTTCTTCTTAGTTTAACCACTTGGCAATCATAAAGACACTGATCTCCCCTTTGTGTTTGATGGGCGATGGTGTGCAATTTTCTGTCTTTGATGATCAAAGACAGCGTACACGTGATGACTGTCTCAAAGCTTTCGCATCTATTTGATAGCATCTTTAATCGGAAAACATTCCTATCCATTCTTTCGCGTGCGGCTTTGAGCATCATTTGTCCAATTTGAAAACAGTGATTCAGAACATGGTTGTGAGGATGTTCAGTTCCTTTACGTGAACTTTTCCAGATCCTCACCAATTTGTTGCCTCAATATCAAACGTATCTGCGCTGGATGTGGCTTTGATTTTCATTATCTTCGTTCTTTGATAGTTTGTGATTCTATTAATTGATTTTGACAGTAGAGCAACTGAATAACTACATTAATCGGGATGCACCAAACGCTTTAAATAATGCAAAGGGCATTCACCGCAAAGAATCAAACACTCTTTTACAAAATTCCTGTTGATTTCAATTCTCATCATGATGCAGTTCTTTCAGTATGTTGGGGTGTGCGTGCAGCCATAACTAATTCTCTATGAGTTCTCTCGAGTTGTGGTACCAAACACTAATCAATGGTGTGTGGTTGTCGTGATCCATCTGCGAATAAATAAATGCATAGATTGCTATAGTTTCAAGTGATATACAGTATCTATTTGGCCTCTTATTTAATTCATTCTATATAAATACTATTTTATATTTGTTTCTTCAGCCTAGTCTCATAAGAAATATGCCTATATGACTTACTTGTGATTTTCTTATGCTTTTAAAAATGTCTCTAAAACACCAAGTTCAATGCACATTTTTATTGCGTGTAAATCTGAGTGTATCATTGCGGCAGTTCAGCATTAGGTATCCAAGGATATACTTAAAAGTTGTTATACCGACCCTAAACCTACTGATAAGTATTTAAAAAATGATATAAAACAACGTTTGTTGATGCAGCACGTGTCACTTCATTCCTTTTACACCGATTTAGACTATTTTGTCAAGACCACAGTTACAAGATTTCAGACAGACTCTTAGCCTCTCAGAACATCTCTGTACTCCATGAGCTACTGAACAAACCTACCGTCTATGAAAACCCACAGATGGAAGCTGGATGTGTGTAGTGCTGATGTTCAACAGCGTGAAGCTTTCAAATATCCAAGCATGTGTATTGTTTTGAAGACATATAACATGATATTAGTCGTGGTATGCACAAATTAATCGATTCGTATGAAAAGGGATACCATAAGGTGCCAAGTCTGACTGCCTCTTGTGTAATTTCTTTTAGAAAGCGTATCTGATATCTTGCTAAAAATGCACCAAAATACGTTTATGCCATGAGACAGGTAGGTTTCCATAGCCAGGATATCTACCCAGTCTCTCATGACGTGTGTATAGTGATGTATAAACTTGTGGTATGAGCATGGGAGTAGAATCACTTATCATATTTAAGCAAAACTGTGTATACATGCAAACCAGCAAATTTTTTAAACTGTACATTAAATGCACTCCAAACACATCTATGCTCTCCATTTGTATTAACAAAGTTTCATTTTATTTTAGTTTCTATTTTATTCAGAATAGATTTTGGCAAAGAAATATGTTATTTCTTTACAATATCGTGCACATACTATATGAAGACGATAAAGTGTAAATGTGTTTTTACATTCACTCAGATATGTATTTAACTTTTTTGAATGTGGGATTTTATTTCTTTCCAGCAACTTGAACTAGCCTCTCTTTTTTTTTAAGAAGGAATGTATGCTGAAAACAACCAGGTATTTATTTTCAAATACAAAAAAAGTTTCACCTACAGACATTGACCTCTGGTATACTGTCTACAAACTCTCAAAATTCTTTTAAGCGATGTCAAAGATGCGTGATATAGAAAAGACAGAAATTGGCTTTGAAGTGGAAGACAAATTGTTCATTGTGACCATCATTTGTGAATTAAGACAATTGGTATTAAAAACTCATTTGCTGGGAGAAACGCTTTTTGATAAGTTATATCAGAGCGCATACCCAGATTCCAAAATCTGAGTATGCATTTAAGTGTGACTCAGAGGTGGCAACTGGAAGGCCAGGTAAAAACCTTACCTTCAACAGGCTGTGCAGTTTCTCGGCACAAGCAACCTCTCCTCTATGATTTATCAAAACTTCCCTTGTGCATTCAAGCTGCGATGGGACTGAATCTGCATTAATGCAGGAGGGCTGCTAATTCAGAAGGCAGGAAGGGCCTGGACCATTCAGAGACTGAGCAGATGTGATTAAACACTGATGCCTGGTCGAGAAAGCTTGTAAGTCTTGACTTTGGGGATCATGCATGATTGACTCCTCTGAGGAAGAGAGAGTTCTTTAGGGTTTCGTGTATAGTTGCCATGGTAACTTGGTGCATAGTTTGGTTTAGTGTTAGAGCTCAAAGCTCAATTACAAATGGCTAATTAGACTAAAGGTACTTGAGAAGGCAGTAGATTCAATCAAGGCCAGGCTTAGCTGGGCTGAAGATGACTTTTTCTACTGATACTATTTCCTGTAGTGCTTGCAAGCAATATTTGTTTCAGCTGGGGTATGTATGTGGATTTTTCAATTCAACCCTGGCATATAGTCTGTCCATTGTACAAAAAAATCTTTATTTGTTTAATTATTAAATTGATCTTAAAAGCTGTCACTAACTTGGCAAGTTCTCCATCATTTCCTGAAGGTGTGAAAAATCAAATCATTACAGAATTGTGCTGCGTAAATTAAAGCTACATGTTCCATTTATCAATGAAGACAAGATGCAAGTGGGTGATTATAATGTACATATACATGTACTTTGTGTACATTACCTGAGTTTTAAATGCTGGAGACAAAATATGCAATGTTGTTATCATGAAAAATAGGATCTGGCTCAGAAGATTGAAACATTTTTGCTCCTCAGGCTTCTAGTATCTTTGAAGATAATATTTGTTTTTCTCCCCAAGCAATAATTTGAGAGTGAAATTGCAGTTGGATATAGCATGACATGTGCTCTTTTAGATGATGTTACAAGTTTTAGGAGTTTGGCCTCGTTTGTCCCAAATCCATTTGCCTACGCTCTTTCCCAATAAATTTCCTATCATATCTAATCCTAAAAAAACACTCCTCAAGCAACACTTTGTTTGATGATCCATCAACACTTTGTATACAAACACAATATATAATATATAAATATACAGTATAATATATCCTAAATCAAAACTGCAATTAGCACTATCCCTTTAATATGAAGTTGGATTATGATTGTGATTAATTCTAAGATATATAGCAATTTCTTTCAGAAACCATTGCCTTCCTATTTAATTATCGCATAAGATAAATGATCAGCATGAATACTCATAAAAAGTTGAGAACTCAAGTTAACATGTGCATATCTTGGAATAAAAGATTATCAGAACTGTATGGAAAAGGGTTTTAGTCTTTGAGTCTGAAGACTCATCAGCTGTAGTGTTGTAAACTAAGTTCATATATTTTATTGGAAACTAATAGTCAAATCTATACAATTATCTTTGTCGTATATATATTTACATTTGATTTTTTTTTAATTATTTGCCTGTGTTGATTGGACATTTTTACATCTAGAAAGACTAGAATAACATTATTACATTCAAGAATAATGCTTCTCTTCTATCTATATACTATATTTCCATCTGAGCATTCACTAAATACCTTGGGCTTTAATTTTCACGTAAGATGTATCATCATAGTATGCTGAAACATTCAATTCTACATTGCTGGAAAAGTAAGACTGCAGTTGATCTCTGCATTCTATTTTGCTCTGCTGTGGGAATCAATGTGCTTTGATAAGGCAGACTCCTCTTAAATTCATATATCTGCTTCCACATTGAGCTTAGTTGCACTCTGTCTTTTTTTGGCATTCTGTCAGGCATGATCAAATTACTTATTATCCTTTCTTGGATTACAATAGTTCTTCTGTTTTGTCTTGACTTGTATTCCTTTCCCTGTTTGGTCTTTGGGGTTAAGAGCTGAATGAACACCCCAGACAACCTATATAATTTGGATAAATGATGGTGTGTATCTGTAGTGTAAATGCATTGGGAAAGTAGTAAAGAGCACCTTTCGAAGGCAATGCTGTAGTAGGGCTTTATGGACATTAAATAATTGTTTATTAGTTGTTAATGCTCAGCCATGACATGTACATTTTGATTCCACTATTGCTCTAAGGTAAAGGCATTCTTACTCGATCTGAAGTGATCCCAGTTCTGTGATGTTATATACACAAATCCATTCAATTATTACTCATTTGTTTGCATTTCCATTTATGATCAATATTTTCATTGACTCAGATCTTTAGTTTCTTCATATGTTTTGAGACCAATGTATTCCAGGTGGTGACTGTATGTTTGATAGTAACTGACTTGATTAATCAGAAATGTCACTGCATTGATTTGTTATTTGTTTTATTTGTTTTTCTGAAATAGTTCCTAATGTTGGGTGTTTAGAAAGAACATTCAAGATCATGTTCAAGATGTTATATCTAATAGTATAAATATGTGAACAAGCCTAGGGATGTTACAATGTATGTTTCATTTCAGAATCAGATTAGCCATGAATTGTTTAACTAAGCTGGACCATCCTTAGTTATAGATCTTCTGAACAAAAGAAGCTAAAACAGAATATTCACCAATTATTCAGATGTGTCCAATTGTAACCATCCCTACTAAACCTCGTGACATTATGAAATGCCATTTCCCCTTTCGAAGTGGTCCACTCCGAGTCAGTCCGGATGACCGTGAGTCTGAGATCTCGCTTGAAGGACAATCTGCCAGTGTATCTAAACAAGCCGATTGAGGTGCTTTCGCTATCGCATCCAGCGCATGATCTGTATGAGTATAAATAACAGCGGTGGCTATTCATTCGCTTGGAAGCCGGTAACGTTCTGTCAAGGCGATTTGATCATTGATTAGCGTTGCGAGTCATTCTCGCTCGGTGGTTACCACAATCATTTCTTTTCCCTGTTTGCGCCCTGACGGCTATCTATTGCCTCAACGTTCAGGCTAAGAAGCGTAACTCACGGGTGGTGTCATGAAAGGCGCATCACCAAGATGCCCTTCCACCCGTCGTTCTCTGGATGCAGTGTTTCTGGCGCGGGTGATAGGTCGATCGGCTGTCTCATGTCTGGGCCGTAGCACGCTGGGAGACCAGCTGTTGGATGAGTCAATATCCCGGTGGAAAATGACCATCGCGGGTTGCGGACCAGACAAGCTTCCCTGCGGCGGAGTTCCCGTTCCTCTGCGGTCTGAAATCTCCTACACTGGCAACAGTGGAAGCGCTTCCTCAGTGTGATGAGACTGGTCTCTGATGACCAGTGAGAACTCTCGCAGGACTCTGCATGGTGTATAATAGTCGGGCTTCCCGAGGAGAACCAGTCTGGACCTTCCTGCAGGAGGTACCAGTTGTATCTTTGGAGCTCCACAGTGACCAGATGTCAATCGCGGCCGCCGGAGGAGAGTCTGAAGGTTCTGGGGATGAAGGTCGGCTGGTGGGTCCGGCGAGCTCCACCCGTGCGGATCTGAGATCAAGAACTGGTGGCTATCTTGCCGGGCGCAGGGGATCGGGCTCGGTGAGCCTCACGCGTCCCGAGAGCCTCGAGCTGAGCAGTCGGTACTTGGGGTGGCTCGCGCTGAACATCTGGGCCCCCACCCGGTATTCTTTCCCGGTGCATGAGGAGCTTGCTGGGCGTGGGGCACCTTTCACTGCAAGCTCACGCTGGTAGCTCCACCTGCCTCGCCCACCACCCTTGGCGGCGAACATGGCTGGGGGTATGCGGTGATCCCTCCAGTGGAGCGATCCGGTTGCGATCAGCTGTTCCCAACTCCGTTTCCGCTGGTATGTTGATCTGCTCCCCTCCGGGCCTGTAGGCACTCGTGGCTGATGGCGGTACTATCAGAAGCAATGGAAGCTGCGTACCTGTACGCGCTGTTGCGATTATCAGACCAAACGCAGAAGGACCTGCACGAGGTGGTCATGACGGGTTCCTGAAAGAACTCGTGCGCGACAAACAGCGGCGTTGAAGGTTACAAGTAGCAGTCTCTGCGGTGTGCGGTAGCCCACTATGAGTAGTTCGAGGCATAATCTGCTGTGTGCAGCCGACATCGCGAGGTGAACAAGACACGCTTCTTGAATACCCCCATGTCCCGGTCGGCTCGCCGTCACGGTGAGGCTTTGCCATGATTCTCTGCGCCCAGAAACGAACAGGCGGTCGGCTTATCTTACCCTCGATGCAGCTGCTGCCTCACCCGGCCGCCAGCTCCGCCTCGCTCGTCGACGGGGCGCCCCTGCCGCCGCCCGGCGCTCGGCGCGGCCGTCGCGGCAGCCCTCAACTGCGACGCCCAGCGCCCGTGGGGCCGCGCGGGGCAGCCGTAGCCCGTCCAGGCATCCGCTAAACCTGGAGGGCGCCCAGGTGCTGGCGGCTGAAATGGTGACCAGGATGGAGAGGCTGCTCTCCGGAGATGGTGAGCCTTTGCTCCCTCCCCGGAGGGCAGGTGGAGAATCTTTTTTTACGCGCTGACCTCACGGTCAGTGGTACCCCCAAATACTCGAAACAAAGAGCGGTTTCCTCTATCTCTGGGTCCCCAGGAGGACGAGGAGTTGTGGAGGCGGGCCAGTTCTGCACCACACTCCTCCTCTTTGGCCAACATGCAGCAGTGGGAGAGGCGGGAGGGCAGACCGCCCTACCACTTTCCTTCTGCGAGATGCAGGTAGAGTTACACCTCGGACCCGGCCGGACGGCCACGAGGCGCTGGGCGGGTCCTGCACTCCCCCTCGCTGCTCCGCCGCCTGCCGTCCCTACCGGTGAAACCACGCTCAGACACTAGTTCGGTCTCTGGATGCCTGGTTGGATCTTCCCAGGCTATCCGGTGGCTCTGCGAACCGTTCGACTCAAACTGTCTGATTCAGTTCGCCGGCGTCCCCTAGTTCAGTGGGATCGCTGCTCGTCAGTGAGCAGTCACGGTGCCCTGTCTTGCTAAATCACGAGAATTGCTGTCCTTCTAGTGAAGCGCCAATGGGCAGTTCCTCCAGCCCGATATGAGGTGGGGCTTCCAGCCATACGCACTAGTGCCCAAGAAGAAGCGGTGGGTCCACGATGATCTGGATCTCGCGAGTCTGAACCGAGCATGGCTCCCGTTGGGGATGTTGACACGAAGCGCGTATTTCAGTGCATCCGTCCCAGGATTGGTTTGCAGCGATCGACCTGAAGGATCGTGCTTTCATTGTGTCAGATTCTTCGCGCCACAGGCCATTTCCTGAGGTTTGCGTTAGAGGTCGAGCGCCATCAATTACAAAGTCCTACCCTTCAGACTCTCCCTGTCGCCACGTGTCTTCCACGAAATGCGTGGGCT
Source organism: Puntigrus tetrazona (assembly GCF_018831695.1). NCBI lineage: Eukaryota > Metazoa > Chordata > Actinopteri > Cypriniformes > Cyprinidae > Puntigrus > Puntigrus tetrazona. The sequence continues at coordinate 4,468,172 of NC_056714.1, read as the reverse complement.
GCCGCTTGCTCACTAAGGCAGGGCATTGGCATCCTCAACTACCTGGACGACTTGGCTCATTCTGGCTCAGTCCAGGCTCGGCTATCTTGAACACGGGGATCTGGTGAGGCGCCTTGGCATGGTTTTGCATCATATCTATCATGACCGCTATCAGTTTGTGAGTATTCAAATGAGGAGTATCATATCGATCAAGTGAAATAGGTTCTCAAGGCTCGTGCTAGGACGTTCTTTTCCAGCGCACATATTGCCTCTGGGAGATGTTATCAGAGTCATGGTGTTGCTTTCGCTGCTGCTGATGATACTCAAATATATTTCAGCGCAGCCTGTTGGTACACCCAGAAATTGAGAATCTAACCAGAATGCATAGTCCCCATTATAAAAGCTGGTGATGTTAACTAACAATGTTAAATTCTGAAAAAACAGAGTGCTAATAGATGGACCTAAAGAGCCCCCTTACTAATAATCAGAACACAGCCTGTCACTTCATTAAGTACTCTGTTAGTCTTCATCATCAAGTTAGGAACCTAGGTGTGCTGTTTGACATAATCTTTCCTTTGAAAATCATGTTTTATCTGCTAAAACTACGTTTTTCATCTTAAAAATATATCTAAATTACGACCTATACTTTACGACCTCTAATGCAGAAATATTAATTCATGCGTTTATGACCTCAAAGTTAGATTATTGCAATGCTTTATTAGGTGGTTATTCTGCACGCTTAATAAACAAGCCAGCTAGTCCAAAGCGCAGCAATGAGTCCTTGCTAGAACCTGGTATAGTCATATTAGCCGGTTCTGTCAAGCACTGCACAAGCCTATCAAACATCGAGACGATTTTCGTCTGTGGTACTATAAAGCCCTGAATGGTTTGGCTCCTCAATACTTGGCCAGAGCTCTTATCTGATATAGTCCTGCCACGTCCACTCGTTCTCAAGCTCTGGCCATTTGATAGCCTAGAATATCAAAATCAACTCACGTGAGCAGATCTTTTTCCTATCTAACACCTAAACTCTGGAACAATCCTAACTCTATTGGGAAAACAGACACACTCTGCCAGTTTAAATCTAGATTAAAGACACATCTTTTTAACTTAGCCTACACATAACACCAACTTTACCTTTATTATTCAAATCCGTTAAAGGATTTTTAGGCTGCGTACTTAGATTTGCTGGAACCCAGAGACACTACTCTACAATACGATGTACTTGTGACATCGTAAAAAGTAGCATCTACGCTAATGTGGAGCCTGTTTCTTTCTCAATCTGTTTCACGGTTGTATCCAGACTAGATGGTGGATTGGCACCCGATTATGTTGTGAGACCAGAGCTTTCGATGCGCCAAATGCGACAGATCCTGCAGATCTGATGCACACACACTGCAGCACACGCACACACTAGGTCATTTACACTGCCTGGCACAGCCGTTTAGGGGTGAACTGGAGATTAGAGTGCTGGGCGTCGGTCGGAGAGAACTGCGTAGCAGTCTGGTTTCTCCAAGGTTTTTTTTCTCCATTCTGTATGCATGAGGTTTTGTTTCCTTGCCTTTCATCACCTCTGGCTTGCCAGTTGGGGACGCCTTCCCTAGTAACTATCGTTGAATTGTGACTACAGAGACCGTCTCTGCATTTAATAAGAAATTGGTCACTCTCGTCACTACATCCCTGTCATTTATACTGTAGTGCTTTGGTGTTAGCCTGTGTTAAAGCGCTATATAAATAAAATGATTGATTGATTGGTTGGTGCTGCAGCACCTCAGCCAGATGTGAGTTCAGGTCAACCAGGAGAAGATCAAACTCTGTCCAACACAGGAGATCTCTTTTCTTGGGATGGGAGCTGGATTAGATCAATCAGGCTGGCACGCCTCACACAGGGCGTGCCCGGTGATGTTGAACTGTGATGCTGTTTCCAGAGCAGGGCGGTCACTGAAATATTTTCAGAGGCTCACCCAGGGCGGCATGCCTGGCAGCGGCGCGCAGTGGCGCCGGCTGGGACTTCTCCACATATGAGACCGCTTCAACACTGGCTACAGTGAGTCGGTGGGGCGTGGCAGCGTGGCGCGGATTCAGATAACACGGCCTGCCGCCGACCTTCTCCCTGTGGTCAGACCTTTGGGCTGGGTGCCCCTGGGCGATTCCAGGTATGCGCTGTGGTTTTCTGGGTGCCTCTACCACCCGGCTCAGGCCACGTACTAGCGGGCATGCAGTAGTCGGGGTTTTGGGCGGACCCTCAGCTGCAATGGCACATCGGCTGCCTCGAGTTGCTGGCAGTACATCACGCCACAGGCCGTCTCAGGGCCACCTTCCGAGGCCAGCATGTACTAGTCACTTGCGGACAGCATACCGACGTTCGTGCATCAACCAACAGGTGGTCTCGCTCCGTCGTATGTGCGCTCACCCATACCTCCTCCTATGGGTCGGAAGTTTCTGAGGTCGCTACGCATTCACATTTGTAGGGTTGGCACAGCAAGGCAGCCACGACAGGCACTTCATGAGCTGCACTACCTGGAGAATGGGGCTCCATCCCAGGCAGTTCCAGCTGATTTAGGGGCATCTGGGCAGCCTCAGTGAAACCTGCACTCTCCAGAGACTTCCCATTTATGATGGTTTTCTCTGACCCAGGGGACACTGTACGGGCCTTTTCTTTTACAGCTAGCGCAGAATGTGCTCATAATGTACATTTCCCCCAGTGACCTTCTTGCACAGGCCTTGTACCACCAAGGTCAGGAAGACGAGGGTGAGTCTTGCTAGCGCGCACCCCTACTGGCCCACGAGACTTAGTTCGAGACTTGTGCTCCTAAGTGGCCCTCCTTGCTTGATTCCTCTGAGAAGGATCTTCGACCCAGAGACAGAGGCGCACTTTGGCACCGCGTCCAGACCTCTGGAAACTCCATGTCTAGTCCTGGGCCAGACCTTCGGGCTCTAGGTGACCTACCTCAAGGGATAGATTGACACCATTTCTTCGCCTGGGGCGCCGTCCTGAGACAGGCCCCCTTGCGGCGGAAGTGGAGCCTGTTTGTCGGTGGTGTTCTTCTCAGAAAACCCCACGGGTGCCCATCAGGTAGTGCCTTCCCCTTGCAGCTGAGAGTTGGGCGAGAAGGCTGTCTCCCTCCACCATAAAGTCTACGTGACTCAGTGCTGCAGAAGCCATGACCCCATAGACCTGGGAGGTCTGTGGGGTAAAGCACTGGAGACTGATCATCAGGTTCTGAGGGGCGAGTTGAATCCTCCGGCCCCTACTACTTCCCAGGACCTGTCATAGTGCTGACAGCACTGCAGCAGGCTCCGTTTGAACCCTTGCCGCCAGTTGGCTAAAGTTCTTATCTATGAAGACGTACTCCTGCTGCGTAGCCTCCATCAGAGGGTAGAGGACCTGCCAGGCTTTCGATTGAAGCGATTAGTGCCTACAGTTTTGGGCTCCATGATTCCCAGGTAACACTGAGGCCGCGGCCGACTGTGCCCAGGTTCCTGCCCACCTTCCGGACCGGGTGGTGAACCTTCAGCGCTGCCCTGGAGAGCGGGCCAGCCTTGATGTTGCTGTCGTCCAAGCACTAGATGCTTTCGTTGGCCGGACACAAAGCTGGGACCTCAGACCAGCTCTTTGGCATCACGAAGGCGGCGGAAGAAGTGCCGTCTCCAAGCAGAGATGGCCACTGGATAGTGGACGCCGGTACCCTGGACTACCAAGCACGGGTATGCCCTGCCCCTCAGGTTGGGCACACTCGGCAAGAGTGTTGCATCGTCCTGGGCGTTGGCTGCGTGGCGCCTGGCTGTAGATGTTTGTAGAGCTGCAGGCTGGGCGACCCCTAACACGTTGCTATATAGCCTACGTGTGGAACCGGTATCCTCATAATATTTCTCACCCCTCAGGCAGATGCAGGAAGCGCTGGGGCCCGGTTTGGGTCGGCTGATGGCGCTCCGTCCACAGTAGACCCTGTAAGGCTCCTCCTTCCCCTCGGCGGCCAGATGTTGCAGGGCATCTGGGCGCCAGGCCCTCGATGAATCCGTGAGAACCGGTGAGGGCTGGGAGCCATGTAAAGTACCCCAAAGAGGACTTTATGTGTATTTCCTGGCATAGCCTAGAGCCCGTGTTTCCCAGCAGACCTTCTACCCCATCCAAGAAGAGGTTCAATCACCTCCCGACTTTTCCATATGCAAGCTGAAATGTGTCATATGCGTATTCGTTTGAGACCTCTGGGAGAGGCTGGACTTCCATGCGTCCTGTTCGCTAGAGGCGTGGGGCGTTCCCAATGTTCAATCTTACGAATGGTAGTATTGCTAGCTGGCTTCTTGTGGTCGAGCCCTCATCCTCATGCCCGATAGACTGAGGGGAGCTTGTGGGCTCCACAGTACCTGGAAGAGGCAGCGTCCGCAGGCGTTTTGGTGGGATCCCAATTCGTCCGGTCATCCGGCGTGGCTAGATGACCAGCGAGGGCGTCTCGGTTACGTATGCCAACCTGCGTTCCCCCTGAAGAGGAGCGGGAAGCGAAATCCGCGTCCGTCTTGATGCTGCACCTCCGCTGAAGGCGGGTCACTGGCTCGGCTCCTCGAGAAGAGGCGCCTGAATATCGCTGCACCGCTGCTTGCGCACCGCGCTGTGATCAGCGGCGGCTGGGTCGGTCAAGCGCGCTGCCAATCTTCAATTGACATTAGATACACTCGGCGGATCCCAATTGACCAGTCATCCCGGCGTGGCGTCTCATTGCTTCTTCCGGGAGCGAGGTTATCGTAACCGAGACGGTCTTTTGTAAAGGCCCTTTAAAAGCAGTGCTTTGTAACAGAAACTGGATCGCGACCAGGCAAATGGAAATATAACAAAAAAGTAATGTTTGACATTATTAGAATTTACAGTATTACTGCTCCAAGAAGTTTCATTATTAGATGCGATTACTGTATATATAATTTTTTTTCCTTTGCACTGACGTTAAAGGTTTGTGTACAGACAACAATGCTGTCAAAAAGAGTGTGTGCTATATATGGACATATAATGCCACAGTATTGTTTGCAAAAATTCAATACATGCGTTTACACAACACAAAACCACAACTTATTTATGATATATAAATAATTTTGAGATTTGCTTATGAGGAAATGTGGTAGTGCCTTCAGCAGTTGTTATGATCTTATGAGTATATATTGTAGTATTTTTATTAGTGTTAGTAGCTTCAGAGGTAGGGTATAGCGATAACCAGTCGCTAAACTCTTTGCGGTCTAATTGCCTACAGCTGTATATACATGAATGATCACATAAAATGGAATTCATCATAAACACAAAATAAATAAATAAGTAAATATTAATACACTCCATTACCAGATTCTAAGTGACCATAGATTTTTTTTCTTTGATTTTTAATTCAACTCCTGCAAGTTTCCTGCCAATCCCGAAGGCAATGGGCATTTAATAACGTCTGCCAAAATCAATGAGATGATTTTAGTAGGGGAAGGGCGTATAAAAGCAGAAGTGAAATGCAGCTAAATGGGCTAAGTACATATGCCATCATCATGTACCATCAAAACTTGTCTTTCAGTTTTAGAGGATCCTTGGACATCAGCCTTCATTGCGTCCTTCTCTGGTGCATTCTGGACCGTGCCAGTGCATCGTCATGTCACTCAATCACACAATTCATTGCACAGGACGATAAAGGAGTTGGCAGAAAATAAGTTCTGATCCATAATGCTAGGCACTGTAATTATGCTCATAGGAGACAGATGATTATCATTCAATGTATGTGCATTAATAGAAAGCGGGCTAGCACCAAACATTACTTTTTAACAGTATTTTATGTTGTGGCTACAGGTGTGGATACGTATGCGTGGGCTGTCCTATCAATGACAACAAAAGTTGAGAAAATGGCAGTTAAGGAAGCATCTGATTCATAGTGAAGTGGTTGTGAGGAAGCTCAACCAGAAGATTTAGGCTCCTCAAATTAACTCTGCATGAACACCATTGTAGCTGAATATTTCAAATGACATTTACACTTTTTCCTTGGAGACTTTCTTTAATACAAAGACCCAAGTCAGACAGCCTGAGTATCAATAAACCCAAATGTTCAAAGGTAGTTAGCAGGCAGAGTGCTTTCTGATTGGCTAAGAAAGCATGACCATTCTCACAACTCTGTCAGACGTGTAATTTCTCTAAAGCACCAATAGCTGCAAAATAGGACTAGAACATGGCTGAAAGCTCAGGCACGTTTCTGGGATTCAGCTGAGTCCATTCTTATATAAGCTAGCTGCCACTTTACATTATACAGTACATTAAACATACAGACTAAATACTGATTGCAGTTAGTTCAGTAGGCAGTAAACAGAGCCAAACAGGTATTCAGCTTTCCAAGCCCCCCGCCGGTCCTCTCAGGCTGTCATCTGCAGCTGCACTGTAGGTAATGGCACTTAAGGCTGCTGTTTAGAGGTGGGTGCCTGGGGTGTCTTCAGAGGTGAGCGTGGTGAGAGGCCAGGTTCTTTGACAACATTGTCAGCTAAGATGCTCAAACCTCCGTGGGGATGAAGTGCTTTTCCATAAAAAGCTAAACCAATGGAGTCAAAGGCCTGGGCATTCAATGACTTCAAAGCGCAAAGGAGGTGGCAAAAATGAACAGTTTAGCTGTCAGTTCCGTGTTACTGGAACATGAGATAGTATCTGGAGTGATAGGATGTAAGTTGCTCAACGTTCCTAGTTTTGATTTGAGTTGTTGTTCCAGAAAGGACAAGCGGTTCTGTACTTCCATATGAAAAGTCAAATCACGGTGATTGCGTGCCGACAACCTCCAAAGAACAAAAATGATGTCGTGTTTGCCTGCAGTCACAGATTTTGAAGCAGCAATTTCTATTCATAGTTTTAAAAAGAATCTGACCTTTCCTCACTACTGCGATATTTTACAAAAGTATATGTACTAAAATAATAACATTCAAAGTTGCAGAGCCTGCAGCAATTCAAATATATAGCAATGTAGGCACATTTCTAAGTTTCCGTATTTGACCTTTTCAAGCACTGACAGGAGGAAAGATGCATAGTGGACAACGTGCATGCAAAGCGCACCATACTGAAAAACTGCCAGAGTAAACTGCAAGACTGAAGCAATGTGGGTCTTCAGGTGGTTACCACCCAAACAGATACAAATCAGTGAAGAGGTGATATGCAGTCAGTGGAATTTGTGTGCGCATGAGTGGGAGCCACTTTTAAGTACTGCCACCCATCGTGTCAGAACAGGAGTGGATGGCAGCTAGATCCCTCACGCAGATCCCTTTGTCTTTATGCATTTTACCCAGTAAAGCCCAGTGCGGGAAGGTTGGAATAATTGAGAAGATGTGGCAAGAAGCAAGCAAGGCTAGACTCTAATAACTAGTATTTAGTTATAATATCCATAAACAAAGTGCTTTAGGATTTTTTTGAATATGCAGGCCTGTCTTTATATATATGGAGCAAATTTACATTTGTGGACAGATGCACTTTATCAATGATTCTTCAATGATCTGTTGTCAAGCTACATACGGTTGTTTGTCTTTTGAGCATGATGGGTAGAATAGCCAACATCCTTGCCAAACTGTCGATGAGTCAAGGAATACCAGGGCATTAAAAACACTGGAATAGCTCTACTGCTGCATGGCGACACAATTTGCAGAGCAGGACAGGTCCAGACCTGATGCAGCAAAAGCAAGGGTTGAACTTTCTTTGCTGTTATGTTGTATATATTATGTATTATTTTTGTTACCAGAGTAAATGGTTACATTTTATTATTTGTGAAATAATCAAATCTGGGGTTAGTATTAAGACGTTCAGAACAACATGCATGTCTTCAGTTTTAGAAGGACAGTGCTACTCGGTCAGGTGTTGCACACACATTATCAAGGAGATGCCATTTTCTATGGGTTTTTAGGTGCAGACTGCAATGCATGATATCCAAGTGTGGCTATACAGCGTGTAACTCAGGAGATGAGTTATAGTCACGGTTTACAAGGCTGCATTGATTCATCCAGCCATTTAGTGACGATATATAGCTTTCTCGATGATTAACCTTTAAATGCAATGTAAGCAATTCAAAGAGCAAGATTATGAATACCATTTTCACAGATTACATTGAGGATGGGAATTTGGTTGCTCCATATTGTGATCAGTGTTGGTAAGTTTACCCACATGCATAACTCGTGTTCCCTCAAAGCGGCCTCATCTTTAGATAAATGAATGAATAAAAATAAATAAATGAAAAATTAAAAAAATAATAATAACTAATCTACAGATGAATAGATTATGAAGAAATGAGTATGATGGAAATGATTTTTAATGCCTCACTAAATAGAATTTTGATATATATTGTTATTTATATTGAGATGCATTGTTTAAAATTTATTAGTTTTATATTATTATATTATCAACCATAGTATTTGTGGTGCTGCAATATAGAGACATCAGGTTTTGTAATTCCAACAATCATTACAAATTAAGTGCTGCAAGTATTTATAAATTAGTAAAATATTTTCTGATATTTAATAATATTAATAATAATAATAATAATAATATCATGCCGCATCATTGTTTTTATTATGTGTGTTAATATTATTAATGTATTATTGTTATTAATGTGTATTATTGTATTATTATTATTATATACAGCTCCATATTAGACAGTTGGTTTACCCACTTGAAGAGGAGACAGGTAGAGGTTATCTTTCACTATATCAAGACCGTAGTGTTTACCCAGGGCCAGTGATATATGGCCTGCATTGACAGGCTGCTGGGTGGTCAACAAATTATGACTCCAGCTGCAAAGAGTATAACAGGCGATGCCCAAACTCCAGAGGCCCAGTAAGACCACCAGAGGCAGCTTTGTGTGGTGTGATGAATGGACTAACTCCTGCACTACACTTGAGTGGATGCACACACACACACACACTCTTGCAGTAGTTTCTCATGTCTTGCACGAGGAACTTGTACAGCTGCAAAGGGTGAGCGATGGCAAAACAGAGGCAGGTATCTATCCTCAATCATCGTCGCTCAAGAAAGCAACGGTCGTCCACAGGTCAGCTCCTCCTAACTCAACAATATGCAGAACCGATGTCTCTTTATTGTAATAATCTTTTTACGCTCCATCTAAATCAGTCATTCAGTAGTCTCCGGTATTATCCGCATACATTCATCAGAAAATTTTGCATGTTGCAATAAGGTAAACAGCAGTTATTTAAAGCACAGCCTCCGTTAATGGTGTAAATCCTATAGAGAGGATAAATTATTCCAGCTGAACTGAGAGCTCATGTTGGTTGCAGATACCAACTTAGCCAGATTAGGATTGAAGTTTTATTTTTTATGTTAATTTCTACGAAGGATGACCTATCTTAAAGTATCAAGTCAAGATTCGTGAAACTTAACTCCAAATACTAAAAGATTTATATATATATATACAATTTTTAGTTTTAATAGCAACATATGCTATATATCACTTCTTCTATTTCACAATATATAATGAAACATTATTTGTCAAACTGCTTTGTGACAGAATTTCCTGATATTAGTATAACTTCTATCAGTATAACAGTAATTTTTATTTGCTTAAATTAAAACACTACAGCAGTCATGCTTTTAAATAGAAACAGATTTTTAATTGATTCTATTAGCTAAGATAAATGTCGATATAAATCATATACACTGTACATTCATTTAATCAAATATAGATATAAACACAATTGTAATGAAAAAAAGTTGCCTTTTTGCTCCAACTTTAACACAGATAATTAGTGTTAATTTCCACAAGGTCTTTTAATCAGACTATACTATCATTTTCCATTTCCTTAATAGATCATCAGTTATAGTCATATTACAAATGGCAGAGCTTTTGCAGGCTATTAGTTTGTTTCTTTGGGAGTCATAGAAGACATGCTTCATTTAGGACCCGGTAGTATCCTGAAGCAATACTGAGTGGATTGCATTGGCACAACAGCTGCCATTTCTCAGCATCTCTTCCGAAATGTTGTAATATAAAATAGCTTAGGTTAGAAGTTATTATTCGACCAGACCTTTAGATTTCAATGTAATGGCATCCCCTCTCTTGGAGGGCATTTTAAGTTGATATCCTCTACAGATACACTCTTTTGAGTAGTATAATTACAAATACATTTACTTTCACTCTCAGGTATTTGCCGTTCATGTGTCGTGTGCCGTAATGCTAACTTTGTTCAGATAGTTTACTTTAACGTAAATTCCATTACCATTTGGAAAACCCTGTATGCAGTGCATTATTTTCTGTTGATCTTCTGTTTAGTAGATTTACCCTTTGGGATCACTTGACTTCGTAGAAATGTGTGTTTGTTGACTTCATTTATCAAGGTAAGTGACTCAGGATGTCATAGCAAAATGTGTGTGTGAATGTTTCAGACCAATAAATCCGTTAAGCATTTTTTCAGTACTAGGTACTTTATGAAACATTATGTTGCAGACTTTAAATATGTTATAAATATTTCTAAATGAACCAATTTAAAGCCTTGGCTTCAGTTAATGGCCTCCAGCTATCAGCATTGGGGGCCTTTTGGGAAGTTACTCTGTCTGTGACAAGAGACAAATGAATCAGAAGTTATCATTATCACATGCTTTCGGCGCTTGCTGGTCGAGGTATAAGAACATGAAATAACCTGTGAAGTTTCCTTTTAAATACATACATACAAAATAAAGCGCTGATTTTATACAAAGAAATATCAGTTTAAATGCCAGCAAACCCTTTTTGCTTTCACAAAAGAGGAGTAGTAGAGCTGCATTTGCCACACTGTTATGCATCAATGGTTAGACAGCAGAAGGTCGATAAATACAATGAGTATTATTCATGCCATTAATGAAGCAGAGTTTGTTTGAGGTTCATCAGCGTATTGCTGCTGTCCTCTATTGATTGACATTTCTCATATACGGCCCTCCTAGAAATCATTATAAGTCTGAGCATGCTCATGAAAAATATACAAAGATTCAGCGAGGAAGCGCGCGTAGTTTCACCTCTAAGATTCTAGATAGAAAGAGATGCACATTTTACGGCTAATGAAGTCTGACAAAAGCGTAATTCATGTGTCTCCTGTAATTCCACCCATACCAAACCATGATTGTATAAGTCATCATCATCCAGAACGGCGTCAGTGTATCGTGATAATAAACTTCATTCTGCTCTCTTGTTTTTGGATCAGCGGCCTCACACGGCAGATAGAATGGTGCCGTCTGATTGTAGAAGCTAGCTTAGAAGGATCTAATGGACATATTCTAGTATGACATATAGCTCCAATGCATGGCAATGAGCATTGAATTAAACCCCTCCCTGTTTGGCATTTGGATAATGAACAAACACTAGCAGAAATGGCAACTATTCTTCTTTGTTTTCCATTGCTATGAAATGGTATATTTTAGCTCCCTTATGAAAATCTATGAATTAACACAGACAGAGGCATTTTACTATATTATTATTATTAGCATTGTTTAATTACAGTTTCCTCTTTTTGCTGTTCCAGGGTTAAAGTCGTTGGGATTTCACAGAACCTGGTGCAAAGACTCTACATAAGGTTCTGAAAGTTGTGAAGGTTTCAACGCATCAAAGCGTTTGTGTTGCTTGTTTGCAGTGAATTTTTCAAAATGGCACTTTTTCTTCAGATTTCTTTAATACACATGGGGCGGTGAGTGTGTTTGTCTTTGCTCGTATTTTCCTCTCCAGTACAGCTGTCCAATCTCAGTGGTAGAGTAAAGTCTTATTTTTAAGGTGTTTAGCACTCTTTTTGTCCCTGTGAGTTCTCAGATTGCCCATGAAAGGTGCAGTTTTCCAAGTGATTTTTGGATTCCATCGTTTCTTCATTCTATCATTTTATTTCATTTTACACTATGTTTATAGGCAGAAGAACCGGTCATTGGCACATATTCCAACTTTAGATGCTGTTGTTCTAGTTTGTCCCAACCAGACGTCTTACCAGCAAGACCTTTTCACCAAAAAATATCAGCTGCTGGTCAAACATACAGAAAAGTTTTTAAATGAATAAGACACTCCATCCAAAATTTTCTCATTAATTACTCACTCTCATGGTATGCGGATGATCTACATACAGTCTGCATATATGATCTGCATATATGGCCTTTGTTTTAAACCTGTTGGGCCAGAAGTGTAACCATTGGGACATGTGCTAGGGCATTCGAGAGCTGCCGCCAGCGTATTTTGGCAGAGAACTGTTGTCTCACAATTGATGGGGATGTCTCGTCAGTTGGGGACAACAGTTCCCGCCAGGCTAGCTTTATGGCAGTCTTTGGAATAACCCAACACACTGTCTGAATGAGTTATAGAAGCCTGGTCTACCAGGCTTAAAACAAAGGCCATATGTGTAGATATGCCTATGCAGATCATGTATGTAGATCATCTGGCGTCATAGTGGTAATGTAGTACAGATGGGTGTCTGTTCATTCAAAGCTTTAGAACAACTGACCAACATGACATTCACAGTCTTACTAATAATTATCTGGTTAAAGTTTGAAACCAGAACAACGGCATCGAGCATCTGATGACTGATTTCTTCTGCTCTTATAAACATGAATGTAAATGAAATAAAAAATGACGGAAGAAATAAGCGATGAATCAAAAACAGTTGAAAAACACGATGTGACACTGGCTTTCACGAACAAGAAGTATGGCTGCCCGTGCGGGCTTTACCTACCGCTGAGACGCTGCCGAAGAAAAACTGCGGTAAAAGACAAACACTTTCGCACTTCCTCTAATGTGATGAAAACATTTCGAAAACTACTATGAAACAAACAAACACAAGCTATTTCTCTTTGATCGCGTTGATCATGCAACTTTGCAAGAACACTTATGGTAGTCTTTGCGAAGTAGTTATAGTCTAGCGCACTCTTAACCTGAGACAACGAAATGAGGAAAGCACATAATTAAATGTGCTAATAATGTGCTATAAAATGCCTGTCTATGTTATTCATAATTCATAAGGAAGTCAAGGACTATAATAACGTAGAAATGAGGTAAAGTGTTAATAGTGCCATTCTCTACGATGTTGTTATCAAATATGACGAGAATTTGTCAATACCGCTTCGCCATCTGGAGTCCTATGCCACGGCCTGAACTATGTTCATTAGTCCCCTTCATGTTTTATTTTAAGCAGTCGAACGATATTCCCGTCCGAGCGATTGATGGCTGATCAAAAGGCTGAAGGAAGCGAATGAAAGTTTTGTATCGCACGCACTGACGCTGCTCTGGGCTGATGACTTGCTACAACTGGAGATGGAATTTATTTATTTATGGGTAATTATAGACAGATGATGCGCTTTTGTCAGACTTCATTGGCAACAAAGTAATGCGTTCTCTATTCCAGAATGTGATGTGAGCTTCGTGCCAGCTTAACTCACAGCTGTATTTTTATTGACATGCTTTCAGACTTATATTGTTTCTGAGGAAACACGCCTGGTGTCAATCAGCAGAGAACGGCAGCAACTCGTTGATATTTTCAAACAAACTCTGCTTCACATTAATGGCATGAATAACATTTTATTGTGTTGCTCGAGACTCTGTTGTCTGAAAATGGAGTTGACAAGTTTAACAGTGGCTGTTGGCAAAATGCAACTCTGCTATCCCTTTTGTGAAAGTTTGCTGGCACTGTGGCTTCAAAAACTGCGTTTTTTCTTTGTATATCTTGTTAAAAGGAACTTTTAGTCGCTATATTCTTTATACCCGACCATGGCGTGAGCCTGCGTAATGACAACTTCTATTCATTGTTCTCTTGTGCGAACAAGCAACAAAAGGCTCGGCGCTGTTAACTGAACCATGACGGAAGCTTCGTGTTCATTTTGGTATTTATAACACGATACAAAAATCTGCAACAACTGTTTCTGCTTCTATTACTGAAATCTTTTAACCTTTGCTGTCTTTGTTTATTCACACACACATTTGTGAGTCATATTATCACAAGTCACTTACCTTGATAAATAAGTCGGCAAACACATTTTCTTTGCGAGAATATTGAAAACAAATCACTAAACAGATCAGTATAGCATTAATGCACTGCATGATTTTCAAATAGTATTAATTCGTTAAAAGCAACCATTAAAACAAAGTAACGTGCGACACGATACATGAGCAACATGCCTGAAGAGTAATGAAATGTGTTTAAATAATTACTCAAGAAGTGTATCTGCAGAATATCAAACTTAAAATACCCCTCCCAGAAGGAATGCCGACCACGTGAAATCTAAAGGGCTCTGTTCAGTGTAACTTCACCCAGCGCATGCTATATTACAACATTTTGAAGAGATAACTGAATATTGCAGCTTTATTGAAATAATGCAATCATTCTGTAAACCTTCGAGATACTACCGAATCTCAAAGCTAAACATATACTTCTATTAGACTTCAAAGCTGAAACTAATAACCTGCCGCATTATAATATGACTATAACTTCGCATGATTATTAACGAAAATGAAAATGACAGTATAATCTGATTACTTAGAGAAATTAACTATATTATTCCAAAAACAAAGCGACAAAAGAGCAACTTTTCATTGGTATGTTGTATATTCATGTTGTTGCATTGAATATGACTGTAACATGTATTTACTATCGATATCATCTGTCCTGCTGAAACTCCAGTAAAAATCTGTTTCTCATTAAAGCTATGACTTCTGCTAATATTTGATAACACCAGCAAAGAGTAATGTTATACTGAATGGCTGAATATCAGGGGAAATTCTGTCAGCTTTCAAAGCAACTTAGTTTAAATAATGTTTTAGTCATATATTAATAGAACACTAGTAGGCTTTAGTATGTGATATATAGCATATATTGCTAATAAAACAAGAGTGTAACAATATACAGTATAAATCTTTTAATGTTGAGATTAGAAATCAACAATCTTGACTTGATACTAGATAGATCATCATGCAGAAAATTAACTTTGTAAAAAAACAAAACTTCAATCTGACTCTGGTTGTTATTATCTGCAACAGCATGGCTCTAAATCTAAATAGTCACTATACTATAGGAATTTCGCCGTGCTTGGAGGAATTTGTAACACAAACGCTGCTGTTTACTACTATTGCAACATGCAAGCCTCTGATGAATGTCTTGACTGTGTTCTGAGACACTGAGCTGGTCAGTAGGCGAAAAGGCTGGTAAATGAGGACATCGGTTCTGCGCGATGACGAGTTGAAGTGAGCTGGACCTCCCGATCAGACTAGTATCAGGCCTCCTGCGCCTCACAGTACCCTGCGCTTTGCCGTAAGTTCACCTTGCAGCTAACTACGACTCACAATACCAGATGACTTACTGCAGAGGCTGCTGTGTGTTGTGTGCATCCACTAGTAGTGCGAGGGTCAATCATTCATCACACCCACATTAAAAACTGCTTTCCTCTGACAGTAGCTGTGGTCTTCTGGCCCATGCATGGCCGTCTGTATTCTCTTTGTTAGCTGGGGGCATAATTGTTAATTACAGCGCCAACCTGTCAATGCGAGCCGCTATATATCACTGGCCTCTGGTGTAAGCACCATGTGACTCTGAAGCTATGGTGAAGATAACCTCACTGTCTCCTTCGAAACAAACCAACTGTCTAATATATGCATATAATAATAATAATAATAATAATAATAATAATAATAGCAATAATAATAATATTAATAATAATGTGTAATAATAAGAAACAATGATATATGTATATTATTATTATTATTATTATTATTATTATTAAATATTTAGAAAATATTTTACTAATTATAAATACTTGCAGCACTAATTACAGTGATTCTTTAATTCTTGCTGATATGTATATTGCAGCACCTATTTACTATGTTGACTGTATAATAATATAAAAATTAATAATTTGCAAACAATGCATCTCCAATATATAAATAACAATATATATCAAAAATTCTATTTGAAGGCATTAAGTATTTAATTTCCGCCTATTCTCATAATTCATTTGTCTGAAACAGTAGTATATTATTTTTAATTTTCATTTATTTATTTTTGTTATTCATTTATTCGAATGAGAACATTTGAAGAACATGTTATATGTGATAACTACCAACACTGATCACAATAAGGCTAATAATTCCGCTCAATAATCTGTGAAATATTAAGCTCTTTAACTCGAATTAACACGCATTACATTGGGTGTCATGCGGAAGCCTATATCGCTCGCGAAAATAATTGAATGAATCAATGCAACGCTTAACAAATATTCGCAACACCAACTCTCCCTGAGATTAGCTGGCTATAACCACGCACTTGATACTGTTGCATTGCGATGTTATGGCATCTCTGATAATGTGTGCAACTTACCTGACACTTCTAAACTGAAGACATACGTTGTTCCTGAGCATCTTATCTTAACGGAGCTGATATTCACAAATAATAAATAACAACTTATTACTCATAACAAAAACAATACATAATACATACAACATAATAAAAAGCTCCAGCTGCTACTGCATCAGGCTCTTTGAACCTGTCTGCCTCTGTAAATTGTAAGCCCACATGCAACATGGAAATGACTAAAGTGTTTTTAATGCCCGAGCTCCTTGACTCACTGAACAGACTGGCATGATGTATTATCGGAAATGCTCATGTGCTTTCGAGAACAACAGGCCGTGTATGTAATCGAACAAATAGATGAGTGAAAATCGTGATAAAGTAATCTGTCCACAAATGTATTTGCTTTCTCCAATATTATATGAGGCAGGGCTTTATGATAAAAAGGCATCCCAAAGCACCTGTTTATAGATGTGTAATTCAGCACAATTATTGAAGTCTAACTTTTGCTTTTGCTTTTGCATCTTCTGTTCTTCGAGTCTCTCAGCGCGTTTATCAGTAAAAAATGCATAAAAGACAAGGGATCTGCGCGAGATCTGAGCTGCCATCCGCTCTGTGTTCTGTTGTAATGAACAATTGCGAAGCTATGAAAGTGAACTCCTTCATACGCACGCAAGTACTGAGCGTGCTCATCGCGATTTTATCTGTTTAATTGACGCAATCGCGAAAGACCCACGTGTCGTCTTTGCGTTTACTCTGGCGATTTTCGTAATTGCCGTCACCTTTGCGTTGTCATATCTGTCTTTTCCCCGTCGGTGTTTAATATCGCGAGCTTCAGAGTATATTGTACATTGCTATATATTTGAATTCTGTGCTGCGTTTCGCTGTTGCCCCGAATATATTGTCATTTAACACATACTAGCAAGAAACGCGTATGTGAAGAAAGGTCAGATTGCTTTACAAGCCGCGAATAGAAATTGCTGCTTCAGGCTCAGACTGCAAGCAAACTACGACTTGCTCATTCTTGTTCTTTGGAGTTGTTCGGCATTTTGTCACCGCGCTGACCACGCGATACGGAACACCAGCTTGTCGCTATGAACAACCTCCCGAAACCGAGGAACGTTGAACAATCAGTATCTATCGCCCAGTACATATCTCATTTGAACTGACAGCTAAACTGTTCATTTATACTTCCTAACGGCTTTGGCGTCATTGAATGCCTCATTTGGACTGTTGTTAACTTTCAAAGCACTCATCCGCTGTGATTTAATCTTTAACTTGTTTGTGCTGTCGAAAGGCCTGCCCTTTCTCCGCTCACGCTCTCACCTGAAGACACCCCGACAATTAAAACAGCGGCCTTTGGCGCCAGTACCTACGACAACTGCGAATGTTGGCGCGAAGGCGATGAAACGCAACGCTGAATACCTGTTTTGACTCTGTTTGCTCCACTTTGGAACTAATGCCGTGAATAAATGTTTGATCTGTGTATTTAAATGTACTGCAACCGCTATTGTAAGAGTGGCAGCTGTTTTATGCAATGGACCTTTTATGGCTGGTCCCCAGAGAAGCATGCCTGAGCTTTCAACCCGTGTTGGTCTATTTTATTGTGGCGTTTAGAAAATCCTGCGTCTGTTTGAAGTCGGAAGAATAACTGCGCTTTTCTCGGCGCTCTGCTGCCACTATGAAATCATTTTGAGCATTTGGAATTTCGCGCATCGAATTGTCTGACTTGCCCAACATGGTGAAGAAGAATACTCTGACAAGTGCGATGTAATATATTTGGTTATTCGAACACAATGACTAATGCGGGGAGTAACTTCCGGGGTCTAATTGCTGAGCTACAAATCCCCATAGCTTTCACAACGCTATTTTCTCGGCTTTTATTGTCGTTGACAAGGGACAACACATACATATCACACACATAACCTGTATAAAAATACTGTTAAAAAGCCAATGTTTAAAGCCCGCGCTATCGTGTGCTGTACGACAGATGTATCATCTGTCTCCCCGGTAATATACATCATGGGCGGTTGGCGCGTGGGCTGAACCATTTTCTGCCACAGCCTGCACGATTTGGAACCTGTGCAATGGTGTGTGATGAGGACATAGGCTTGATGCACTCGTTCATCGATCAAATGCACCGAGGGCGGCGAAGCGGCGGTAATCAGAGATCTGAAGCGAGACAGCTGATGGTGATGATGTGGCCGAACAAAATAACGCTTGACGCTTATCGGAAGCTGCACTTCGCTTTATACGTCGCTTCGCAAAATCATCTCGTGTTTGACTGCTCGCCGTGCAAAATGCCCAGTTAACCGATATTGAGAAAGCTTTTTTGTATTGGTTGAATAAAAAAATCGAAAATCATGATCGCAGAATACTGCAATGGAAATAATGATAATATTTACTTGCTTTATTTATTTTGTGTTTATGATAATTCATTTGTCATCATTCTTCTATGCATATACAAACAACAGTATAATTGAACCCGTTAAAAGTGTGATGATTATCAATTAAAATGCCTCAGTTTACCCGCATTAACTCAAAAAATGTCAGTAGCTATGTACTCATGTGACTGATAGCTGCTGAAAACATCACATTTAAATCAGATTGGAAATCTCAAAGTGGCTTATATATCATAAACAAGTTGTGTGTGATTTGTGTTGTGTAACGTGAAGTAATTTTAAGAGCAATACTGTGGCATATTACGTAATCATATATATTGCACTTTGTTGGCATTATTGTCACAAAGCAACACAGCTCTGAAAGAAAAAAGAGTATATATGTTCTTCAGTACTCTAGAAATCATAGAAACTATTTGAGCAATGCCTGTAAATTCTTATGTCTTCCCAAGCAATACTGCACATTATATTTCCATTTGCCCTGATGCATATTCGATTTCTGACAATAAAGCACTGCTTTAAAGGCCTTCTAAAAGACCGTCTACGTATGTTAGATTCCTGAAGAAGGAAGGCAGAGGCATCGCGTCGGATGACCGACAGTGGGATCTGCCGTGCTCTAAACAAGCCAGTGTGCGTGTCATATCGCTGCGCTAATCTGACAAGTAAACATAACGAGGTACCTTTTATCATTCAAGTTTCGCGAGGAACTGAAGCCGTGACCCGGCACCTTCAGCGGTACGGCACGCGATGGCGACGGGCGTCGGCGTCTCGTTCCCGCTTCTTCCGAGCGAGAATTTATCGTAACCGGGCGTTCCCTTTCAATTGATGCTTCGATCGCGATGGTTCGACGGCGGTGGATCCCTACTGCGCCATGAACGCTGATGCGCTGTGGGGGCCACAAGCCCTCGATATCGGCATGAGCCGGGCTCGACTACTGAAAGCAGCTACTACCCATTCATGGGCAGAACGCTGGTGTCGTTCTGGCGGGCGAAGGCGTGCGAATCCTTTCCCAGCCAGGAAGTGGAACGAGCTACTGTATGAACAATGTTTCGGTTTTGCTATGGAAAATGAGGTGATGTTTTCCTGCGGATGGGCAAATCTGCCGAAGACTCTAGGCTGTACTGTCGTCACGTAAATCCCTCTTGAAGATACTTTTATGGCTCCCAGCCTCGCAGTTCTCGCGATTCTCGGAAACTGGCGCCAGTGCTCGCGGCTCGGCTGCCGAAGATGGAGGCCGACAGTCTACTGTGTGAACGCTCTGGGCGTTGGCTCTTCGACCCGGCACCGGGCTTTCTCGTCTTCTGCGGGGTGAGCACAGAGGGTGCGATTCCTGCGTGGGCTATGGGGCGCAGCAAACGTGTTGAGCGCCCGGCCTGCGGCTCTGAGTATCTGCCGGCGGCGCCATAACTGCGCCCAGGGCGACTGCAACACTTTGCTGTTGAGAGCAATGCCGCAACCTGAGCAGAACGCCACCTTGTGGTCGTGTCGTCACTGTCAGTGGGCCATCTCTGCGAGCGGCGCTACTTCTGCGGCGCCGTGACTGAGCTGCTGGTCTGCGGTCCTGAAGCTTTGTGTCGATCAGCATGGCATCTGAATAGCGGGCGAGTTTAGCTGGCATCAGGCTGGTCACCTCACCGGGAGCAGCACGAAAGGCACCACCTGACCGAAGAAGCAGATGGGCTGCTGGGCGCGTAGCCGGAAGCGTGGCCTCAGTATTACCTGAATCAGCGACTAAGCTATGACGCATCGTCGACGGCGCCTGCGGGCTCTACGCTTGATGGGCCAATGCGACGAGGCGTGGCGTAGATGGAACTTCCAGCTCAACTGCTGGCGAAAGTTCAAGCGGAGCCTGCTGCGTGCTGTCGGCACCGGCGGGTCCCGGGGTACGTGAGGGCCGTGGAGGATTCAACACTCTGGCCTCGAGAACTGATGATCGGCTGCCACAGACGCGCCCGTCTATGGTCGTAGTTTGCAGCGATACGCAGCTTCCAAGCGCCGGGCACAAGGTGGAGAGACAGCTTAAATCAACCCTTTAACTGCAGAAAATGAAGCACTGCCTGACAGAGTGATTCACGGTTTTCTCTTTGAGAAGAACGCCACTTTCGACAAACGAGCTCCCTTTCAGGCATGGGCGCAATGCCGTGAATGGCGCTCTAACGAGAAGAAATATTGTCGGCTCCTCGCGAGCCAGATGCCTATCGTCCGTCCGAGACAGACATGGAGGCTGATCTGAACGCGGTATGAGGTGCTTGCGTCTGGGTCGAAGATCCTTTCCTCAGAGAAATGAAGCCCGAGGAGGGGCGGTTCGAGGAACCCAGTGTAGGTAGACGTAAGTGCTGCTGAGACCTAACCGCAAATCTCCTGACTTGCGCAGTGTCTGTACAGGAAATTCGCTGAGAAGAATACGCTGCTGCGAAGGCAGCGACCTTTGTGTGCCGATGCGATCGTGCGTGTCCCCGAGAGAAAACCGCTGGCAATGGAAGTCTCTGGAGGATGAGTCTGCCTGGCGTCGGCGTTCGTCAGCTGAACTCTGGAGATGGTCTCCATTCTTCAGGTAGTGCGGCTGTGGCGCAACTAGTCGGCTGCCTGGTACACTCTGGGGCGTGAATGGCGTGGTGACCTCAGCTCGACTCTATGAAGAGGTGGCGGGTGAGGTTTCGGAGCATCACGGCAGGGCGTGTTTTCCTGATGAACCCGATGCGCAGCGTCGTTATGGTGTCGTCTTGTTGTGCATGTTGGCCTCGAGGTGGCTAACTGGCGGTGCTGCCGGCAACTGGGCGGTGATAACCATTACAGTGAGGGCCGTCGAAACCCGACGCTATGCTGTGTGGCCAGCGGCAATGAGCATCTGGCTACGGCGCTACCACAGAGACGCTCCGAGGCGCACTCCAGCACGAAGGTCTGACCACGGGAAGAAGGGCGCTGGCGTCTGAGCCGGTCAAATGCCCGCGCTACCGCGCCACCAGATTCGACTCGATAGCAACCAGTATGACGGTCTCATATGAATGATCTGGCGTGCCGCAAACGTGACCTATATGCGAGGCCTGCAATATTTCGGTGAGACCGCGCAGGTCTGCTCTTGGTATGTTGGCTGATTCAACACCCGAACGAAACGCGCTCACGTAATATCCTGATGAATCCGGCTCATCCCCAGAAAAGATACTCTGTATTGAACGGGACTGACTCTTCTGGTGGCAAAACAACTGGCACAGAATACCTTGGCACCAATGTCATTTTATTATATGCTTTGGCAACACCGGGTTGCATCAGCGCACTGTAATGACGAGGATATGTGGCGAGTGACAATTCTTGGCAATGCAGAGGCGATCTCTGTAAGTCAATTCAGCGATAGTCACTAAATTAGTGTCCCCCAGCAACAAGCCGAAGGTGACAGCGACGAAACAAACCCCCGTACGCTACGAATGAGAGAAAACGCGGGAAGAAAACCGGGCTCGGTTGGCGTCAGTTCCTGCGACGACAGCGCCCAACCTCGGTTCAATTTTAAGCGGCGGCCTGTCGGTAGTGTAATGACGGTGATGGCAGTGTGGCATGTGTGTTGTGCATCGAGTCTGGTGATCTGTCGACGGCATCATTCTCTCTGATAGTTTATGACCTCTGGTGTAATCCTGTCTAATCGGACCACAAACTGTGGCTGGTGAGAAAGAAACAGTCACAATGTGGCGTGAATACTCTTTCGTATGCGAAGTACATAAATGTTGTAGGAAGTAGTATTCGATTCCAGCAAATCTAGTAACCAACTTCATCCTTTTAGCGAACTGAGCTTCAATAAAGGTGTGTTGTGTGTTGAGCTAAATTAAAAAGATATGTCTTCATCTGGGCCCCCTAACTGGCGAAATGTCTCGAACAAAATTGAAGGTATTCAAGTTTGGAGTCTAGATAGAAAGATATCTGCGCCGCTGATTATTTATATTCTGAACATATGATGGCCAGAATTTGAAGCATAGCGAGCGATGCAAAAGACACTAATGTGATGAAACTGCTCAAGTATTGAGAGCTATAAAACATAAATGATGAATTTTAAAAATCTATTACGATGTTTGATGAGAACAGTGCGGCGTGGCGAAGGCAGGCTGATGCTGATAAGCCGCTACAGTTCTGTGAATAAACGCTGCGTTTGAACAGCTAATTTGTTTATTAAGCGTGCCGGTAACCACCAATAAGCACATTGCGGCGCAATCTGCGAATGTAAGCGCGTAATTAACTATTTCTGCATTAAGTCAAACATGAACAACATTTTAAAGATGAGCACTGATTTCCCGAATAGCTGAAACATGATTTTCAAGAAAGGAAGAATTCGCGATCAGCTGGCACTAGGTCCCAACTGATGATGGTAACGAGCGGCCATCCGAGTGATAGGCTGTATTCTAGATATTACAGTAATGAGGTTTGTCGGTGTGCATCTGTTTTGGTGCTTTATTGAAGGTACTCGTCATCAGCACGCTGTCGACTGCATTCTGTTAGATTCTCAGTTTTGGTAATGTATCACCGAGCTGCGAAAATATGGAGCTGATTGTCATCGGCATGGCAGTGAGAAACTTCTGCCATGACTTTCTAATGTATCTCAGTAGTATAGTGAAAACAGCGATCTAACACTGAGCATGAGGGAACTCCATATTTCGCGCGATGTTCACCTCCTCATTGTCTGCAGGCCTTAGCCGATCGAATGGAGTATGATGACCATGCTGGCGCTGCTCGATCGTGTTGCGCAGCTGAGCTGAAACTGAGCTAGAATGTGATCGTCGAGCGACGAGAGATGCGATGCCTGCTCTGCTGAGTGGAGCGAGGCGTATCGCGTTCCGTGGTGCGTGGCGACGAGAAGCCGAAGAGTGGGCTGTACTGATATGCTTTCGACGCCGGCGCAAACCTCGGGAAAATGGCACAATGGCGCTGAGATCGACATGAAAATGCGGCATCCTTTCAGGTCGATAAGCTGCAAACCAATCCTGGGGGCAGTGCGCTGAAAATATGGCGTTTCGCGTCACAGGCGGGAGGCGTTAGTCTTCGGTTCAGGACTTCTTGAATCCCAGATGGAAGTAAGTAACCCACGTAACAACAACGCTATGGTATGAGCTGTAAAGCCCGACTTTCATAATAAACTGGAGAAGGCACGACTCTGTGCGTTCTTCACTGAAGGACGGCAATCTCGCCGCGCGTTCAAAGGCACCGCGTAAATTCGCGGCGTATGGCCGAATCGCAATGGGGCGCGGCGAAGGCAGGCTCGCCAGCGTGAATGGTTGAGGCGCCGCGGATGCTGGAAGATTCAACCGAGCATCCGAAGGCGAACTGTTTCGGCGGAAGGCTGCGGCGATGCGGCGATGAGCGGCGAAGAGGAAGTGCGGGGTTCCCGGCGCAGGCGATCTCGATGACGTCGCGGTATCGTATGTGCAACTGCCTGCATTCGCGGGAAGTGGCGAGCCAGAGGCGTGGTGGGCTCTCCTCTTCCCGCTGCTGTGTTGGCAGAGAGGTGGTGTGTGCGGGCAACCGCCGCTCTCGTCTCTTGAGGACGGAGATGAGGCGGCTCTTTTCTCGTGTTGGTACCGCGACGCGTGGTCAGCGGCGGCGCTGAGATTCTCCGCCCGACCTCGGGGAGGGTGGTGGATTCGCCATCTCGAAGGCGCTCTCGTGCTGGTGGCCATCTCGGGCGCTGCCTCTTCGCAGTTTGGCGGATGCCCTGTGGGCCCGAGCTGGAAGCGACGCCTGCTGGCGGCTTCCAGCTGCTGAACGGGCTGCGACGGCTGCGGGGCGAAGAAGCGGCGTTGAGGCGCCACCGCTCGACGGTGAACTGGCAGAAGGCCGTTGGCGGTGTTTAACGGCTGCTTGCCGAGCAGAATATGTTTATCGGTCTGCTAAAATGACGAGAACGCTGAGCAGCTTCTCACACGCGCGGTGGACTGAAGGCATTCGGCGTGCTGTCTTACCTGGCGCTGACCAGCCGCGAATGCTGAATTCCTGTTCACCATAATGTTATCGCCGCGACCCGAACCGGCGCTGTATTTAAAATGGCTCAAATGCACTGATCAATCGCCGAAATCCGGGGCGCCTAGGGTCATGACCGCCGCCGTGCCGGGTCTCGTGCTGGCGATGAGCGGCTGGCACCATGGCGTATGCGGCAGGCGCGGCTCTACGTGTGGCACTGCCGATCTTTCCGGCAGTGCTACCCGGGCCCGAATGACGGTGGTGCAGCTGCGCCGCGGCATTCCATTTCCCGCTGGAGAAATTCGCGCTATGCAGCTGCGCTGGCCGTCAAGTGACGAGCCGCGGGGCGGTTCTGGCGTGGCGTGCCTTCGCGCTTTTAATGCTTCATCATGCGCCTCGAGAAGAATGACGCGGGTGAACCCTGAAATGGCCGGCGAGCCATAAGCCCGGCCTCCGGCTCGGAGGCGGTGGGTTCGCCGGCCGGTCTATGGCGTTCCGAACGGCGCATAACCGCCAGTTCTGGATCGTATCGACGCGGTGGGCGCCGTGAGCGCGCCAACGTTTCTTCATCCCAGAACCTTCGGGTCTCGCTCGATGCGCGTTATCGGTCATCGAAGGCTCAAGACGGCACAGTACCTCACAGAAGGCCGAACCTCGCGAAGCTCCGCACAACTGCGAAGGCACCAATGGCGGAGTCCCCCTCGCTGAAGTCTCACTGTCGCATGAACCGATCGATCACTTTATTGAAGGCTTCTCCCCACTGTTGCCAGCAGGAAGGAGACCTGAACACACCTGGGCGAAAAAATGGCGCTACGAAGGCCGATCGCAACTCGCGTGTCATTACCGCGCTGGCATGACAACCTCAGCGTTAACTTATTGAGCTGCGTGAACAGCGACCGTGTTCATCGCCGGCGCCAGCGCGTATCGGTGAAATAACGCATCGCGTCTTTAAAGGCGTTCCGCAACCGACGATGATGTTGGCTAACGAAATGCACACAACGCAGAAGTACCCAGCCAATGACGACGCGGGGCATGTTTCTCCGTGGCGCCGAACTCCAACTTTGCGAAAATCGTCTTTGGTGAAACGTCGCGTCGGCGA
Organism: Puntigrus tetrazona; assembly: GCF_018831695.1. NCBI lineage: Eukaryota > Metazoa > Chordata > Actinopteri > Cypriniformes > Cyprinidae > Puntigrus > Puntigrus tetrazona. The sequence continues at coordinate 4,442,486 of NC_056714.1, read as the reverse complement.
AGCAGACGCTCGCTGCCGGCTGCTATTGCTACCGGCTGATCGGCGACGCTGAATGCGACCAGCGCATGCCAATGATGACTGGGCCACTGAAGTAGGCCAGTCACCGACCGAGATATTGTCGGTCATCGGCATTTGTTGACTGAAAGTGCATTTCATAATAATGTATTTATGTTTTGAAGTGTTGCTATTACGCTGCGTGCCACATTCATTTGTCAGTTTTAGTTTTATTGCATCTTACTAGCGTCGGGAGATGCTCGATTTCGACGCACCCTCTAACGATGGCTAAATTGATTTAAAAATTTAAAACATGCATGCTGTATATCCCCTTTAGGCTTGTTCATATATTTATATTATTAGATATACCATTTTGGTATATGGATGGCTCTGAGTTTGCCTTTGTGAACGTTCTTTTCTGTGCCACCCAACATTAGGAACCATTTCTGGAAAAAACAACAAATAAATAAATAAAATCAATGCAGTGACATTTATTTAATCAAGTCAGGTTAATGGTCAAACACAAGTAGTCATTCACCTGGTCATATTGGTTCAAAATAACAGTAGTTATAACCCTAAAGATCTGAGTCATTATGGCCATTGACTCACATAAATGGATAAACAAAACAAAATGAGTAATTTCAATGTGGATTTGCATATAACATCACAGAATTGGATTCCACTTCAGACTGAGGCAAGTAAATGCCCCTTTTACCTTAGAAAGGTCAGTGGGAATCAAATGTGGTTGATGTCACATACAGTATTAATGAATTCGACAATAATTATTTACTGTCCATAAAGCCCTCATTTATAGCTAATGCTCTTTTCATTGAAAGGCAGTTTCTTTACTACTTTCCTAATGCATTTACAGGCTACAGTATGCTGCACTGTTCAGCTTTATCCAAATTTAAGGTGGCATAGGTTAACTGGGGGTGTTCATTCAGCTTTTAACCTCAGCGCAATTGCATATAAAAAAGAAGTATAAGTTTCCGGTGTTGACAACGAGAAGAAAACTTATTGTAATCCATGAAAGGAAAATGTGGGTGCACTTTATTTGCATGTTTTGACAGAATGCCAAAAAAAAAAAAGTGATGAGTGAAGCAACTAAGCTCACTGTGAAGTTATATATGGCGAATTTTAAGAGAAAGCCCAATGTATCAGCACATTGATTCTAACAGCAGAGCAACAGAATGGGTGAGATCAACTGTGTAGTTCCCATTTTCTCCAGCACGTAGAATTGAAATTGCTTCTGCATATCATAAGATGATATGACACCTGACAGGAAAATTGAAGCCCTGGTTGGTATTTATGAATGCTCAGGATGGAAATATGGCAGGAGTGTGAGGAAGAGAAGTTACTATTCTGAATGTAACAATGTTATTCCTAGCCCTTTCAGATAAAAATGTCCCAATTAACCAGGCAGCTAATTTAAAAAAAAAAAAAAAACAAAATATATATACGATAAAGACAATTTATGAGCTAGATTATTAGTTTGTCAAAAATTACATAAACTTGGGTTTACGCAATGCTTCACAGCTGGGATGGTGTTCTTCAGACTCAAAGACTTTAAAAACCCTTTTTTCCTCCATGCATAGTTCTGATAATCTTTTTATTCCAAGAGAGCATGTGTATGTTAACTTGAGTTCTTTTTAACTTTTTTTATGAGGTCTTAAGGCTGATTTGCTTATTTCAGGTGATATCAAATAGGAAAAGGCAATGGTTTTTAAAGAAATTGCCAGGTTCAGTAAATGAATCATAAATCCTTCAACTAACTTCTATTAGCGTATTAGCACACTGTTAGGTTTGATTTAGGGATATATTATACTTGTATACTTATATGGCTATATTGCAAGTCAGTACAAAGTGTTTTGGAGGACCACCAAAACAAAGTGTTGCTGAGAGTGTTTTTTTTAGGATTAGATATGATAGAAATTTATTGGGGAAAGAGCGAGGCAATGGGATTTGGGACAAACGAGGCCAAACCCTTAAACCTGCATCATCTGCAAGAGCACAAAAGTCAGTGCCATGGGTCCAACCGCAATTTCAATTTCAAATTATTGCTTGGGGAGAAACAAATATTATCTTCTCAGTATGATACAGAAGCCCTGAGGAGCAAAAATGTTTCGAATCTTCTCCTTGAGCTATAGATCCCTATTTTTCAGCATAACAACATATTTGCATATTTTTTGTCTCCTACAGTATTTAAAACCTAGCAAATGTACATGCAAAAGTACATGTATATATGTACATTATAACTGCTCTACTTGCATCTTGTCTTCGTCGTATAAATTGAACATGTGGCTTTTAATTTACGCAAAGCATACCTCATAATGATTGATTTTCTGCATTAATTCCTTCAGGAATGATGGAGAACTGCTGTAAGTTAGGTGATACAGCTTTTTAAGATCAATTTAATAATTAAACAAATAAAGATTTTTTGTACAATGGACACATCTTACATGCCAGGTTGGAATTGAAAAAAAAAATCCACATACACACATACCCAGCTGAAACAAATATTGCTTCTTGCAAGTTAATTACAGAAATTAGCATCAGTAGAAAAAAAAGTCATCTTCAGCCCAGCTGCTTCCGTCTTGATTGAATCTACTGCTTCCTTCCTCTCAAGTACCTTTAGTCTAATTAGCCATTTGTAACTGAGTTTTGAGCTTCCACACTAAACCAAACCAGCACCGGTTACCATGGCAACTATACATTTGTAAACCCCAAAGAATCCCTCTTCCCTTTTCAGAGAGTCAATCATGCATGATCCTCCAAGTCAAGACCCTACAAGCTTTTCGATCAGGCATCAGTGTTTAATCACATCTGCTCAGTCTCTGAATGGTCCAGGCCCTTCCTGCCTTTCTGAATTAGCAGCCCTCCTGCATTAATGCAGATTCAGTCCCATCGCAGCTTGAATGCACATGGAAGTTTTGATAAACTGCGGGAGGAGAGTTGCTTGTGCCGGAGAAACCAGCACAGCTTGTTAGCTGCAAGGTTTTTACTTGGCCTTCCAGTTGCTTTTCACCTCTGGAGTCACACTAAATGTACACCAGATTTTGGAACCTTGGGCGATGCGCTCTTGATATAACTTATCAAAAGCGGCTTCTCCCCTCAGCAAAATGAGTTTAATACCAATTAATCTTAATCTACAAACGATGCATTGGCCAAATGAACAATTTGTCTTCTCACTTCAAAAGCAATTTCTGTCTTTTTCTATATCACGCATCTTTTGACATCGCTTAAAAGAATTCTGAGAGTTTGTAGAACAGTATACCAGAGGTCAATGTCTGTAGGTGAAAACTTTTTTTATATATTTTAAAATAAATACCTGTTGTTTTTCAGCATACATTCCTTTCAAAAAAAAAAAGAGCGATAGTTCAAGTTGCTGAAAGAAATAAAATCCCACATTCCAAAAAGTTAAACACACATTTTAGTGAATGTAAAAACACATTACACTTTATCGTTCTTCACATAGTATGTGCATTGATATTGTAAAAGAAATAACATGCTTTTGCCAAAATCTATTCTGAATAAAATAGAAACCAAATAAAAATGAAACTTTTTGTTACTGATAAGCAAAAATGGACAAACATGTACGTGTTTGGAGTGCATTTAATGCACAGTTTAAAAAATTTGTTGGCTTGCATGTGATACACAGTTTTTGCTTAAATATGATAAGTATCTACCCCATGTCTATACCACAAGTTTATACACTATTTATACACACGTTCATGAGATTGGGTAGATATCTCTATTATGAAACCTACCTGGTCTCATGGCATAAACGTACCTTGGTGCATTTTTAGCAAGACACGAGATACGTTTCTAAAAGAAATTACACAAGAGGCAGTCAGACTCAAGCACCTTATATCCCTTTTCACACGAATCGATTAATTTGTGCACAATTACTTGACGAATATCATGTTATGTCTTCAAAACAATATTAATATGCTTGGATATTTGAAAGCTCACGCTGTTGAACATCAGCGCCACACACATCCAGCTTCATATCTGTGGGTTTTCATAGACGGTAGGTTTGTTCAGTAGCTCACGGAGTACAGAGATGTTCTTGAGAGGCGAAGAGCTCTGGTTCAAATCTTGTGTAACTGTGGTTCGACAAAATAGTTCAAATCGGTGTAAAAGGAAGCTGAAGTGACACGGTTGCATCAACAAACGTGTTTTTATATCATTTTTTTAACACTATCAGGTAGGTTTAGGGTTTGGAGTAGAGCATTAACTTTTACAGACAGTCCTTGGATATTTCAATGCTGAACTGCCGCAATACACACCTATATCAACGCAATAAAAATGTGTATTGAACTTGTGTTTTAGAGACATTTCTCTTTAAAAGGCACATGAAAACTGCGTTAAATACATAGGTGCATATTTTTATGAGACCAGGTTGTAAGAAACAAATATAAAATAGTATTTATATAGGAATGAATTAAATAAGAGTGTCAAATAGATACTGTATATCACTTGAAACTATAGCACCCAGCATTTATTTATTCGCAGATGGATCATTGACAACCCACACACCATTGATTAGTGTTTTGCGGCTTCACAAACTTTATATAACCACAGAATTAGTTACATGGGCTGCACGACAATTTCTGAAGACATACTGAAATAACTGGCATCACATTAGAACTGAAATCAACAGTAATTCTTGTAAAAGAGTGTTTGATTTCTTTATGGGTGAATGCCCTTTGCGTATTATTTAAAGCGCGTTTTTTTGGCATCCTCATTAGTCGTGTTTGTCCAGTTAGTTTCACTGTCAAAAACCGACTGTCAGAATCACACAACCATCGGTGCCAGGAAACGAAGATAATTGGCAAATCAAAGCTTTGCATATCCGTTACATATTGTTTTGATATTTTTCGAGGCAACAAATTATGAGGTGATCTGGGGGAAAAGCCTCCCGCTGTAAAGGAACGAACATCCCCACAACCATGTTCTCGCAATCTACTGTTTTCGAAATTGGATGAAATGACGTTTCTAAAGCCGCGTGACGTTTAAAACAGTCGGATAGGAATGTTTTCCGATTAAAGATGCTATCGGAAGAGAGTGTGCGTAAAGTTGAGGACAGCTGGTCACGTGCACGCTTGCTCCTTGATCATCAAAGACGGCAAAAATTATGCACACCTCATCGCCTATCAAACACAAAGGAGGATCAGTGTCTTTTATGAGCCAGCCAAGTGGTTAAAACTGTTAGCGAGTGAGATTCAGTTTTTAGACAAGGCATACACACCAAAGAGACAAGAGAAAAGAGTAGTCTTTCATGTTCTTATTGATGTTTAAATTGGGCATTTTATACACAGCATGTGCATCCATTACCATCCCACCAAAACATCCTAATACAGCATAAAGAAGGCGTGAAAATGTAGTGAGAGAGGATGTAATTGTTACGAATGGTATATTTTCATCCATATATTCATAAAGAAGGCTTTGTGCCAGTTACGTTTCCGAAGATGAACAAAAGACGTACTGTGGCACTGTAAGATGTAGTGAAACATCTAATTTCTAACCACTAAAGAAAAAAAATGGAATACCACCAGATTTTGTTCTATTGTCTACCTTTCGTCAAATCAAACATATGAGGTGAGCAGATGGTTGAGTAATTTATAGCATTACAACATATGCAAATAAGCTCTGGCAAATATTGTGAAGGTCTGTTTCCTGTTCACTATCTTCTCTTTTGCCATCTGTTAAATTTGAGCTCAGGTTTCCCTCCATCTGAGTAATAATTGTAGCCACACCTGAATCAGTTACGTGACGGAAAGCTTAAAAAAAAAAAAAAAGTTTTTTTTTTTTTTTTAATTCAATATTCCTTATTTTATTCTCTTGTGCTGATCGCGTGGCAGTAAAAAATGACAGTGTACTGTATTTCAGTTTGATTTTATGACACAAAAAATTATTTATGCGATAGTTATCATCAATTTATTTCCCATTAAGCGCTTTTTGAGCATATACCTGAAAATGAAATTCGCAAAAACTCATCTTGGGGAGATTTTTGGTAGTGCACTAATTGAAAATGACTGAAAAGGCAGGGTTAAGTTCAACACCACACGTTAGTGCAGTTTAATTGTAAATTTGATGAATTAAATCAGATTCTTGAGTTTGAAAAGAGTTTGTGGTACATCTCTAGCCACCAGAAAACCACATCGATAAACTGTTGTCCAGGCATTTGAGTCTGGATTAGCTCAGGCTCGATGTAAGCATTAGCAGACGATTGACAAATAAAGTGCTGACAAGATTGCGATCAGAGACTCGGACTGACAGCCTTGATAATCTGCCATTCCCATTCCACACTGCTTCCTGTAATCTGACTTCACATAATACTTCTGAGTGTTTCTTTTTTTATTGCTCCCCAAAGCCCTGATCAAGTAAAAGCTTAATTATGGCTAATGAATTCTCTCCAGAGCTCCACAGTAAACACTATCACACTCAATCACACCAATTTTGAGAAGGAAAGAGACATCCAGTGAGAAACACAGGCAGCAGAGATGCGATAAATAAATATTTAAGAAATATTTCTGACCGCTTCATGCCTTTGATCAGGCCTGTACAGTTTGCTGAGTGGGGCCAGGATTTGTGTGCATGAAACCACGCTGAGAAAATATGCATGAAGTTTTTTCGGGACCACTAAACAGTTTAAAGCAGCATCCATGAACAACCCAACTGGGTGATGCTTCAACGCACATTTGCAACTCATGAAAAAAGGTGGATGGAAAAAAGCAGTGGCTGTTTGCACTAAGTGTAAATAGCAATTAGATGATATTTACACTAAGTGAAAATAGCATATTTTCTTAGCATAGATGCTATTTAAGCTAAGTGCAAATGGATTCTATTTACACTAATTGAAAAAGCAGCCATTATTTAAGTGCAAATAGCATACTACTTATTGCAAGTGGCAATCATCTGCACCTCAGCATTGAAGGACATTATAAAACAGAATGCAACAAATGTTCATTTTAATTCAAATTATTAAATAGATGTCATGGTTGACACCATTACTGGGACAATAAAGCCCTCCCTACACCTACCCGATACTTTTCAATTTTTGGATTATTTCCTTCATTATTATTAAACATTAATGTTTTTGATGATTTATTTCAGAAGAAATGTTATCAGAAGGTGATTCATTCACCATTTTGCACCACTGAAACTGATATGCATTTTTAATAATCATATTTTTGTAATGATTACTATCTTAATCACAAGTTGGTGGGTGGAGTTAGTGCTATTGTTGGCAGTGGCCAACAAGTGTATTAGCAATGTTCTGCTAATCCTAAAAATGTTCTTTATGCTGAAAAACAGGCTTCTTTATTCCATCTAGTTTTACACAGCCATTTTGAGACTCATGAATATGGCACTGAAAACATCGCATGGATGAAAGGTGAAATAGGAGAAATTTACAAGAGTAACTAAAAACTAAACTATTTGAACTAAAAACATGTTTTAGATATTCAATATATACAATAACTGCATTTTGTTTCTGTTTTTAGAACAATATCATTTTTGTCTCCGTTTTACTTTAGGTCTATTAACTAGCTTCTCATTAGCATGCAAATTACTAAAATATTAGCCATTTATCAGTAGTAATTAAGCACATACGAATGCCTTATTCTACATCGCTAATACTTAAACTTAATAACTACCTTACTAACTATTAATAAGCACCAAATTAGGAATTTATTGAGGAAAAGTCATATTTAATTGTTAATAGGTTTTCCTATTCTACAAGTCATTCAAAGTTCTGGCAATATTACTGTTAAACCGCCAAGTAAGTCTTGTACAGATATTGAGTAGTTTTAGCCCACATTTATGCTTTAACACACATACCGAATGTGCACACTTATGTATTCAAAGGCCTACCTTGATTTTGAATATTTGCGTGCAACATTGACCTTTGGGAAAAAAATATAAATCAAGAGCAATCAAATCATGGCTTTTTAAAACGTTGTAGTATTTCTTTACAGGTCTCTGAAAGACAGAACAAACATTCTGACTCGTGTACTTCAATGATAAATGTTCTCATGAAACTGAAACCACCTTGAGAAAAAGAATGAGGACATTTTTGGTAATGTGTGTTATGCTGCAATTGTGCGAAATTAACAGATATTTATGTGCAGTCGAGATTCTTCTTCTTCTTCTTTCTTTCTTTATAAAGTTCAATAGAGGTGCAGCTTTAAATAATAGATTTCATCAATAGATGAAAACAAAACACACACCATAAAGTGACGTCATTGTTTTCACCTGCGCATGAATATCAACTTTTATCTCCATTTTGTAAGGAATTGGCTGAAATTTTGGTAATAAATAAATTTTGCTTAAAAGAGTGTGAAGCTCCCGATAAAACACTCTGGGTCTCATTCAATAACCGTACATACAGAACCACTGGTGCATGGAACATTTTCATCCAGAAATCATGACTCGTGACATTTTTTTATGGATTTTGAATAAAATTTATAACCAACTGAAATCACATCATTTCAAAATCACACATATGACGACCTTCCAAAATGTGAAAAAACTATACATGATCAAAAAATGCGTGTATATATATATATATAGATTAAGGAATGAGTTATGCTAATTACTACCTGCAGGCACAGACACCCTGGGAATATGCATTAGAAAGATGGTAAGAACAAATTTATGTGTCCACACATAAAATTGTGCATGAGCATTTTAAGAACGTGTTATTACCACTGACTGATAAATCCATTACATCCAATTTCTCATGAACATGTTAATGTATTTTTTTTATTAACATTCACATTTTACTCTTCTACTTTCACACACATACACATGCACTCACACATACTTAATGCTTTATATTATTCCATACATTTTACATATTCGGCACAGGTTTCTATCTTAAATGCTGTAGAGGACATCAACAGGACTATTACAGGACTGAAGGAGAGTGTAAAGAAAGTACACTTGTCACCTGAGGCATTTGTGAATAATAAAAAAAAAATGCTTTCCCATGCAAGTGAGGAGGCTGAATCCCTAAACACACTTTCCCATGAATAATCCTCTCACTTCTAGTATCTAGAAATATTCCATCCCACCTTGAGGATGTATAGCAAACAAAATGCTCTGGCTGTCCATCAAGACAAGTTTGTCAATGAGTGTGTGTGTATAACATATATTATACTTATTAAATGGAGTTTTATGTTCATTTTGATTTCTTTATTTCTCGATTTTTAACAGCACATTCCTGTTTGCACAGCACCGAAGCAACAAACTTTGTTTTTGTCAAAAGCGATTTAAAGGCAGCGAGGCAATCTATCCGGATTAACACACGTCGGCTTTTGTGTGACAAACAAAGACATTCTTAGGAGATCTGGTGCCCTGAGAATAGCTTGTCTCCAGGTCATGGTTGTGGATTAAGTTCCTATTGAATGACAAGGCAATCTATATTTATATAGCATTTTATCTGCAGGAGGTCTATCTGATTCAATAGTGGCTACCTCACGGTTCGCTGAAGTCAAGGTTTGCACAAAACAACCTCATACAAATCCCTTGAAATACAGCGAGCAATAACAGCAGCACACCAGTTTGACCTTAAAACCCCGTGCGATTCTAATGACCAGAGCCAGGCGCCCTCAGATGGAATGGCCTATGAACTTCAGTAACCAGAACATTTCAGATGGTATTTTCTATTGAGCTTTTCTGGCAGGTAACTAGGGAACAGACTTGGGTTCAAAAAAGGGTCAGGAAATGGAAGTAAAGAAGAGATTAAAAACATGAAAAGATTAAATGACGACACACAAAGAAAAATAATACAGTATCTTTCAAGGGGTCGTATTATGCCCCCTTTACAAGATGTAATATAAGTCCCAGGTGTCCCCAGAATGTGTCTGAAGTCTGAACTCAAAATACCCCACAGATCATTTATTATTCCATGCTGTAAATCTGAAAAGCAAAAATACGTTGTTTTCCCTCCTTCGTAATCTAATTGAGTAAAAGTACAAAAATTCAGGTTGAATAACACTCACCTAAACAACAAATTCTCTTAAATATGGCATTGCAATGCACTACAATTAGCCAGGGTACTTTATATCTTTGTTGGAGACCAATCGGTAACAACGCGCCTAGCCTATCAGAGCGGTAGACATTCTCTGTTAAGTTCCAAAAGCTTAGTGGGACCTGCAGGAGAAAGCATTGCTGCCATATGCCACAGCCCTGCACTACTCGTCTCTCACAATGTTGAAATCATCAGCTCAGTACAATATTCAGAATTCACAATGCAGCGGCTCCACTCGAGGTCAGCATGTCAGAGCTCCTCAGCTGCACTGCTGCTTACTGTTTCCCCGTACGGCAACTGAGAGCTTCCTTCAGAGGTCCGTCAGGGGGCACTGAGATTTCCTGACATCTGTTGCTGACAATGATGAAAAATGTGCTTAACAGGAGCCAACAAGCTCCATAGGTACTATCATTGCAATTCGAAGGTCTTCAACTGCCATAGTCACTTTTGCATTCATGGCTTTCATTGATTGAATGCACGGAGAAGCTCAAATCTCTGTGGATTAATGAGAGAGAGAAAAAACAACGTAAAATTTTACATTAAAAACATAGTAGAGATGTTGTGGCCAATGCTCATGGATTGCAGATTGTTGGTTGGGTGCATCATCAGTTTGTACTTTATAATATAAGCCCCTTTTAATTAGCAACAGTTCAGCAACTTCTATGAGAATTGTTCGTATTAGTTTATTTGATACTTCCTGGGAATTGTGTTTTACAAAATAATTAGGTTTATAACTTTTGCACAAAGCATAATTCAAAAAGATTGATTCCCTATTTCTGTGTATAGCATGCCAGGTTAATCCAGGTCATGGCCAGACATCCGTATTACAACATTTATATATCTGGACATAAGACAAGCAGAAGTCTGTTAAGCTTCATTATTGATGTGCATCAGAAATGCAGATTTTCAATATTCGGATGTATGAATTCTTCACCTCAAATGATCATTAAATGACTTTTTCTTAGCACATAGCTATATATTCTACTTTCTTTCTTTTGAAATTGACATGTTGTAGAACAAAAAAAGGTCTTTATATATTTCAGTAGATTTAAGTTTACAGTAGCAGTAGCTTGAGTTTTGTTGAGGACGTAAAAATCTGTTTTTATTCCTACCTTTTTAATGTATTAATAATTATAACATAAATTGACTTCATGTCCATTAACACATTTATATTGAATAAATAAAAACAACTGCCTACATCAAAAGTATCTATATTTTGGTGATTTGGCCTATATTTCATAACTCCCTTACATTACATTCAATCAGACTTTGTCTATGAATTTCTGTTTACGTGTATAAGATTATGTCTAAATATCCTACATTTCTGCCACAATACCTGTTACTACAGTAAATCCATTGTAAATGTTGCTGCTTTGTAGATTAAAAGGTATTTTTACTGCAATGTTTCTCTTATTTTCGGATATGAGTTATCCAATTGCTATAAATCGCTTGTTACTGCTACATTTTTATTTGAATAAAAACGCAGTGAGTACATTCGGACCCTGAGAGGACTTTAGCTATTGCTTAGTTTGCGTGGTGATGCTTCATAATCATGGTAGCTCCAGTAATAAGATTAAATGATTTATCTCGAATTCTGTCACATAAATGATCTATAAACTTTTTGTAAAATGAATGTATGAATGATTCAGCTGTGGGCACCATCTTCTGGCTAAACCCAAATTTATTTAACGCGACACTCACACTACATTATGGGTATTCTCTAGCCTTTGAGTGTACATTAGTTTGTGGGATTAAATAGTGCACTATTTGAAGGTATAGGGAGCGATTTCGGGTACAGCCTGTGAGATCGAGCCCATCAACCCGCATCATTCGGCACTGGAATCGCTTTGGGAAAGGTAACTTTATTCAGCTTCTTAAGAATGCATTGGTGTGTAAACAGTGGATGTAACTTTAAAAGATCCCAGTCAGGATTCAGAATTGCAGATGTTAAGTAATATAGCATCAGATGGCAATGGCGCAAGTGCTCACACTTTTTAGCTCCGCCCACACGGCACGCCTCAAGAGCTGTATCTTTTACACTAAAGACTTTTTGAGGTATAAAAGGATGCAGTACTACTCTATAGGTGCTTAAGATTAACATGAGATTGGGTGAAACGGTTTTATTTTATATTTAAGGTAACACTGTCACATCTCTGGACTCTGTTATTGTATTTGTCTCTCCATGTGCTCTCTCCCCTACCTTCCCTTCGTGTTAATTGTGTAATCATCTTCACCTGCTCCTGTTAGTTTAGTCAATTACGTTGTATATTTAAGTCCTGTGTGTTTGTCTTGAGTTTGTCAGATCATCAATGTCCATATGTGGTTTTTGTTCCCGAGGTCTATACGTGTTTTTGTTCTGCCTGTCTTTGTATATTTATTTTGCCCGTTTGGATTAAATCTGTTTAAGTTTATTTCGATTCTCGAGTGCTCCTTCTCTCGCGTCAAACCATCAAAGCGTGACAAACACAGTTTGAAACACATATAGAGCTAAATGCATATATCCTTCATACAGCAAGAATTTAGATTGACCAGATGATTTTTGCTTTGAAATTAATGAACAAACTACATTTATGCTTGGACTCTTTTTGTGTTCCATATGTGTGCATGTCTATGACTTTATTTTGTGGGTTTTGTGTTGCAATGAAAGGCAAGAAGTGAATTCAATGAATCAAACAAGTTCTCTTTCATACTGGTTAAAGTTTTGTTTAATTTTTAGGATGCTGAAAAATTGCAGCTTCAGAATAGGAGAGAACACAGGTCAATTCCAGCTTAAAAATGTGCATAGTTTATTTTTTTAAGAACAACTAGAGAACAAAATAATGCATTTGCTGTTATTAGTTAGCTATCAGCCACATTTCCCCTCACCCAGACGAGGTCATACAGCTATATAAATTTTATACATACTGATTTTTTTGGCGGCTTCATACTAGGTGGTAAATGCATGCATTTTAATTTGGACATTTATTGTCCCCAACTGTGAGCACTCCTTAATGAACCTCATCTACATTTCCTTGATTGATACATATGCATTGATTTGACTCTCTGTCATTTGTAGCATAGTTTGCACTTTTGTTACTTAATTTGGCAGCAGAAGAAAGAAACACATTTGGAGAAGAATAATAAATGCACACCAAATATTAGCGCACTCGTCTACATACTAATACACACAAATTGCAATACAGTTCTCTTTGGAGAACTGCTTAATCTCTTTTTGTACACGCATGTTTTGGTCATTGACTGAAGTGACAACTGCATTCGACTGTACAGCTCAATTCATTCCCAAAAAAACCGAGGCAGTGATAACCGAATTGCCATATTTTGCAATTCTGAATGCATTCCATCATATGTCTTCAGTCACAAAGGCAAATCTTAAATACATCTATCATTGTTAATAAGTGTTAATCAGCTCTGACTCTTGCAAACTAAACAATTGCATGTGGAAAAGGCACAAATATGTGGAACAAGATCCAGCTGATTAGAATAATGAGTCATCTACAAGGAGAGGCTAAATGACATGGCTGCTTAGTTGAGTGAGTGGGCAGAAGACTAAAAATGAGTTTCTTCTCCACTATGATTTTTTTAGAAAGCAATCTTGAGCTGAATATACCATGCCTTTCAACTAAAAATTGATGAATCAACCAACCAATCAATCAAAAAAAGGAGATTTGTTTATTTAATTATTGTTTTATTTATTTATTTTGTAGGGGTAAGATTTGATCTAGGGTCAATATAGTCATTATATTTTATATCATCAAAATAAAATTTTAAGAGGTTTCATAATGTTTATGTTGTATATACGCAGCAAAATATCTAACCCACATACAGTACACAACTGAATAAATTATTTCCAAGCAAGAAGTAAATAGATCAATTAATAAATCACATAATCAAATCAATCAGTCAATCAAATGGGATAATCAATAAAACAATGTCTGTTATATGTAACTCACTTTCACGCATTTCACATTTAAAGTTCTGGTCTGTCGCAGGTTAAAATACCACCAAAACTCGATTTATGAATTATCATAGTGGGTCCTTGATCAAGATGCTTAACCTCCGGTTACTCCAGGAGGACCCGGTTATACTGTAAGTGTACTGTAAGCAAGTGCTTCAGGCAGTGTCCGCTAAATTACTACTTCATCTCTGACACTTGAGCCTCTCACCCGCTGTGACTTTAATTCACCATCAAGGCCCTGAACACCATGCGATCACCCTTCTGCATCTCTTCACTTACTTACAGTAAGTGCCACATACAATTCTCTTCTGAGTGCTTAATCCTGTTTTGTACACACACACACACACACACACACACACACATTTTTGTTACTGACTGAAGTGACAGCCACATTCTACTGTACAACTCAATTCACTCCCAAAAATCAAGGCAGTGATAACCACGCAACATTATATTCAAGCAGTGAATGCCAGCTCTTCGTTGGCATCGCTGGCTACGTGAAGAAACATTAATATTCAAACTATTCAAAAGCTTCTTTACAGTAGAAAAAAGGTTCTTTCGATTGGGGTTTACACATACGTTAGGATCTAGACAAATTGTGCTTAAAGAAGCGTAGCAAGACGCGCACAAGCTTGCATCTGTTGACAACAGTTTACTAACGATTGCAGTACAATAGTACACTAGTCACTAGGCTCGGTTTCAGATGGCAACCCCACAGGCCGCCTGCAATCCGTTTACTGACCATCTGATGTACCGTACACTGCACACAAATTGCCATATTCCAGCTGCTACAATAATTATTTGTTAGAAAGAACTACACTGACGCAAGTATTTTCAAATATATCATTACATCCAATACACACACACACACACACACACATATATATAAAAATATGGACTTTTATCCCTAGCACTTTACACATAGCACACTGGATATACTCATACTATATATACTGCATATATTATACATTTTTGGTGAGCATCAGTGAGAAAATGGGCAAGTATGAAGACAAAAGGCTGTTTTTGATGTTACATCGTGTTACCAAAGCAATCCAGTATGTGAATGTTTACATAATGACAAAAATGCTGAAAATGATCAATGCTGCTGAATTAGAAAAAAAACTGTTCTCTATTTGTTTTGATTTCTATGTTTGAATGACGAATTTACCATTGATAGCTGCTAATATATATATATATATATATATATATATATATATATATATATATATATATATATATATATATATATATATAGCTAATTCATCTGACGTAGGCACAGAATGCACGTGTTTAGTTGGCAGTTGGCTGTAGTCTGTGCAGTGTGTTCAGATGCACTTTTCTTGTCTGACGCTGCCATTGCAATTCAGCAACACTGTTGGCTTTCATATCCGTTACTTCATTAAAGTCAGCTTGGTGTGTCTTTAAGATTCAGTAAGCTGTCTATGACTAGCAAAACATAACAAATATCCCATTACGTGTGCTAACATGCTAGCAACATGGTAAAATTATTAGCAACATGTGATAAATCATGTTAGCAACATACCAAATCATGCTAGCAGCAGCTTAAATCATGATATCGATGTTGAAACATGCTAGCCACATGCTACTGTAGAACAATGGTGGCCAACCTATCGATCGTGATCGTCAGTATCGGAATTGGCCTTGAAAAATCATGACTAGCGCATCACCAATTAGCTTAAATAAAAGGCCTCAGTTGGAAGTACAGTCTGGACTGGTCTATTTCATAAAGGTTGACGTCATAGATTTTGTGCTTAAAAATTTGGTGACCACTTTGACACCAGCAACATACTAAAATATTGTAGAAACATACCAAATAACGACAGCGAATGTTAACATGCTAGAATCGTGGTAGCAAAATGCCACATTACGCTAAATCATCACGTCGAATCATGCTGGCAACGTGCTAAACGTTTTAGTTGCATGGTCGCAACATACTAAAATATGTAATCAGCATGTTAAATCATGTTAGCAACTTGCATTTTAGCAGTATGCTAGAACATGTAAAATATTCAAAGTTATTCTAAACTTTCAAACATAGTCAAGGCAACATCAAAGTTTATTTATGAGCAACTCTTTAAATAATTGATTTTAATACTTTAATAATGTTTCTTAGTGCACATTTTGCGTCCATCTGCTAATTCGTCTTTGTGGTGTTTCAGCTTCTTGCAGTTCTGGGAGTTGTCATCGAGTGAGTATATAGGCTGCAACGTTACACTAATTTAAAGCGTGGGATATGACCGTGGGCTTATAGAAACAGTTCATTAATTCACTGCAGATGGACTGGACTCACGCAGAATCATGATGGACACAAGATTAAAAGAAACTACGATTTTTAATGGGCAAAAATAATAAGATTAAAGTTGCAGTGTGGGAGAATAGCAACTCAACTCAATACCCTCAAATGAGAGACATAGTTATTGTGTTTAATAAGCCAATAACGCAAGCAGGGAAAGATCATGAACAGCCTGCACACACTCACACAAAAACAATTAACACACCTAAATGTATTCTAGTCTGTTTGATTTACACTTAACAAACTCCTATATGTTTAAAGTTTTAGAGAGTGTTTTCAGTTTGTTGATTTGAATAAACTCTTAAAATGTCTTATGAGTTAGATTTAGACAGTCACCAGCGTTTGGTTGCACATCAATGCACATGCCTCTCTCTATTCTCCTTTCAGTCGTTTACATTTGTAATTATTCAGGATGTGAATTATGCAATGACTCTTTGGAAGGTTGGCTTTTTAAAATAATTTACATAGCTTATTTTCAGCGCGAGACTTCAGAGAGATTTTGGATTTTGGATTTCAGGGCAATATGCCTCATGCAATGCAAATGCAATGTTTTTTTTTTGTTTGTTTGTTTTATTTTGTGATATATTGATTGTATGTAAATGTAAAGTATAATATAGTGATACATAATGATAGTTCTTGTCATATTTCGTCGAGGCACTCCCCGATACTGATTGCAACAAAATGCTCAAGCAGCTTACTGTTGCCATGGTTACATTCACAGGAGAACGAGACCTCTGCATTTGTTTGGCATCAGGTGAAAATATGAGCTCTGACTAACTTGTAATCCAACTTTTTCTTGTTTTAAAGTTTTATGGTATTAGTTGAAAAGAATTGATATTAGTCAAAAAATAATATAATCGATGCTTATTGGTCATATTATAATTCATCATTTAATAGGATTACAAATATTAATATAATTTGAAACAAAAATCACAGGAGCTTAAGTAATATTGTCCAGATCAGAACAAACAATCTTATGTTGTAGTTTTACAATGCATATAATCTAAAATGCATATAATATAAATTTTCTCCAAACCTAACACTGCTATAGATTATCTCTGCATTTTTAAATAAACCTACAAATGGGCAGAGGATGAAATTAGTCCTGCAAAGAATTGAACTTGGTTTAGTGGTTTAGAAAAAATGTTAGAAGGAAGAATGGCACATAAGAATTTACATTACATTAAATCCAGTTAAACCACAAATAAAGGAGCTATAATATATATATATATATATATATATATATATATATATATATATATATATATATATATATATATATATATATATATATATGAAATAAAAATACTGCAGACGGGAAAAGCTATTCCACACTTGCAGGTTTGAATTTCTTCTGATAATTACAGCTAGATTTTCTTAGCCACCCTTTGGTCCTATCAGAGAACTTCACAAAAGTCTTCCATATTCTAGTATATTTTCAGAAAGAATTTATATGCTCATTTTTTTTGGCAAATACCGATTACAATCTTGGTTTGAAAGACACAATCTAGTTTTGTGCCATGATTGAATTGTTTTCACAGAACCATGCTTTAGTCTGCTCACTTGGCTTAATAAGAAACAGTTTTTAGTGAGATTTTCAATAAGCAATATTTATAAATACAAAAAAAATCCTCTATTTATGGAACCATCTTGTGATTATATTTATAGTGCCATTTTCCTCCATTTATGCAAAGGTTTGAAAACATGCTAGAACAGAAGCTACAGTTCTGTTCTACCGGATTGTAATTGTGTTTCTGAGAAAATGAGAGAAAACTGTAATGACAACCAGGACTATTGCATTAGGCTTATTCGAAATATGTGCCTCTAAAAACATTTCTAAAACACATTTCTTATTATGTTCCTTACTGCAGGTTTCGTGGCAGTTTCAAAGTGAGACATTCAATGAGTGGAACTAAAATGCCGGTTCAATACGTGACCCTGGCACATTGTTGATATAGGTAACGGATTGCAATGGTTCATAATTAATAATTTATAATCCTAATATAATATCATCACTGTGTTATTGTAATAGAAGACCAACTTAATAAACATAATGAAAGAAATTGTATGTAAACTAATTTAAAACTGCTTAATAATCTAGATAATTCCTAACTGTGGTTATTGGCCATGGAATGACATTCTACTAACTATAACTAACATTGTTTCTAAGGTTAACATTGTTTCTAATGTTCATGTTCACGAACTGTCATTAATTTGCAGTTATGCCAGTTAACTCTCAGTAGAATATTAGCAGACTGGTAGGTTAGGTTAGTAGAATTAGTGACATACAGTAGTGGCCAAAATGATTAGAGCACTTGTATTTTTTCAAAAGCTATAATTGATATTTCTTTTTTGCTGTATTGTTTAATGGTAAGTGTTGAAATAATATAAATAGTTTATTTTGCACTGATGAGTTATAGATGAAGACTTAATGCTGGTGATTAGTATTCTGGAAAGGGTGTGCGCTGAGTGGTGGATTAACCTGGCTGATCTGTAACAGTCCCTCCTCCTCCACGGCCCACTCCTGAAGGCCAATGACCCCGGTGGTCTACCTCTTCCATGAAGTGTCGGTCGATCAGGATGAGCTGTGTGAAATTCCTCCATTAAGAATGGGTCTAGGATGTCGCCTCTAGTGACCCATAATCGTTCCTCTGGTCCATAACCTTCCCAGTCCACAAAGTACTCGAGACGACCACAGTGGTGCCAGGACTCCAGGAGCTCCTTGACTTTTATATACCGATCCTTCCTCCAGGATCAATGGGAGAGGGAATTCTCTGTCATGCCAGGCTCTATAGAGACAGAAACAAGTTTTTAAAATGGTTTTAACAGTGGCACATTGAAAGATCCCATGTAGACAGCCAGACCTTCTGACCTGGATGATGACTGGGTGTCTCGGTTCCCCTGAGATCCACTGCCATCTTCTGCCATCTTCTGCCTGTGCACATAGCCTGCTGGAGATGATGAGCAGCTTCCCAGACCCTTTCACTCTCTCAGAACTTGTAACAGCATGCTGTGGTAAGGAGTGTGATTTCCAGTAGATTTCTGCTGCAGAGAGTTCTGTGCGTACTCGGCCCAGCCCAGAAACTAGTTGCAAGAGTTTTGGTGGCCATGGCAGAATGTTCGGAGGAAACACCCAACCTCTTGAATCTTTCTCTCCACTTGCCCATTAGATTGTGGATGGTGCCCTAAGAGAGACATTCACACCTAGGAGGTAATAGACGTAATGTAATAGACACCAAAACTTAAAATCTTACAAAGATTGCAAGTATTACCCTCAGAAGATAGCATGCCCATGATGAAGCCCATTCCTTGGTGTAGCATGGGCGATTTGGCGCAGGTAGTGGAAGTAGCTTGTCAGATGTAAATGATATGTGCTCTTTGACATAGCACATTCCTTATATCCTTGCACAAACCTTCTCACATAGTCTCAGGCCACCAGAAGCATTCTTTTAGCAGTGACAGGGTGTTGTTGGCCCCTGGGTGACCAGTGCCCAGAGATGTCTGCATGGAGTGGATCAGTGGAGTGTGTTGTGTCGAGATACATACTATACACCTGGTGGGCAGCCTGGTGAACTGACAGGAGCTGTGGTGGAGGTGGCTGGATGTAAGGCCCGTTGGATGGGACTGATGAAGAATTGAGAGGAAGGATGTTTTGGGTTGATTGGTGATGGGCACCTCTGAGATGTTCCAGAGCTGCGGGAACGAGAGGAAGTGGGTAACAGAATTTGACGGTGTTGCTATTCAATGCAAGTCTCCATACTTCTTGGCCATAAAAAAAGAAGCTGGAAGCAGCAAGGGACGCCAAAGGGTGGATGTAGCCTTGCTTGAGATTCTCTTCAATATACTCCTTCATGGCCTTACATTCCAGAAGCAGAGGATGTATTTTCCCACAGAACACTGGCTCACCTGGAATGAGGTTGATGGTGCAGTCCCATGGCCAGTGTGGTGGTAGTTGAGTAGCAGAAAACATTACTAAAGCGGACATAACATGGTATGATGACAGATTTTTTCTAAAGATAGCTCTCACTAGAAGTAGAATTAATTGGCAGAATTTTAGATGACTTGGTGACTGGCAGAGGAATGTTTAGGAAGCAATCAGGAAAACATCTCTGGCCCCAGTTTAGGATTTTGCCCGTCTTCCAAGAGAGCATGATGTTATGGCACTCCTCCGCCACAGGACTGGGGATGAATGTCGGGAAGAAGTGCTGGTGGTGATGGAGGTAGTGACTGATGGTGGTGGTTGTGCCACTGTGGGTTGGAGTAACACTCGATGAAGGGAAGCGATGAACTCCTGAAAGGGATCCGGGTTGCTTATACTGTGCAGTAGATGAAGGTCCGGTCTTCTGTAATGAAAGCCGACTAACATGGAAGGTAAGTGCTGATCGGTCACACGCTGCTGTCTGCCAGAAATAAAATTAAGAGAGAGACGATAGCTGCATTCAGAACTGGAGGCATTGCTCAGCTACCAGTCTCTCTTATAAATATATATATAATTTTTTTTTTTTTTTGGCACAGATGAGTTATATATGCAGATTGAGACTTTTGGAGGTGAGTATTCAGTTTGTAGTCAGATTTCACAGGATTGCTACAAGTAAGTAATGAGTCTTGCAGAAGTGTCTGAGAACAGAGAAGCACACACCTCAGTATGCTGGAGCTGAGACTCAGGAGGCACCAGGTACTGGAGGTAGGTCAAATGGTAAGTAATAATCAATCTCTTAGAGAGCATCAGAAAGTCCACTTCCTAAAAACGAGAATGGACGATGAGTGTGTCTGAGGTGTGTGCTTATGTAGTGCTCTTGAAGAGTTTAGGTGACTGATGACAGGTGCTGGTGATTAATATTAAAGAGAGGGTGTCCGCTGTGACTGAGTGATGGGTGAGTCTGGCTGATCTGTGACATATTGTCAAAAGAAAAATCTGTTTATATTTCTAAACATTCATTTAGCCATTAATTGTAATAATAGAGTGTAATTTTTGTTGTAATAATATAATAGTCTAATAACTGCTAAATGACATGAATGTTTGAAGTAGACAATTGAAATAAAGTGTAATCAATGGGTAACGTCCTAGCAGACATTTTCTGTTAAATTTACAGGCATTTCCTTAATCATAAAAGAGCCCAAAATGCAATGTGCAATTCAAAATGCAAGTTTGACAACAACAGCATCTATATTTAAAACTCTCTTAAATTAGCACAGTTATTTTTCTAAGAGTGTAGTCAATGAGGCAATAGACCTTTGTTTGGACCTCAACTATCTGACTTAAAACAACTTTTAATAATGCTAGTATTCTCCAGGGTTGTGCACTGTTTCTCTTTCCACCTTTTCTCTACAAAAGTGCCTGCACTGCCAGCCATTCTTTCTGCCAAGACTGCAGACACCACCAATGTGGTAAGTTTCATCAGCAACAGCGATGAATCCATCGATAGGTCCAGAGGAACTAGGCAGTCATCTTGGTGCTCAGCCAACAGTCTGATGCTCAATGTTCCAATGGCTGTGAATATGATAATAGACTAAAAGAGGCAGCCAGAACACTTTCCCTAATAATTAACAGTACGGCTGGGAAACTAGTCGAGCCACTTAAGTTCTAGGGGACTATCATATTAGCATCCTTTAATCGTTCATTTAATGTTTGACTAACTAAAGTGCTTTATCATCACATATGATTTTGATTAGCAATTTGAAATGTTATCTGCTACAAAAAACCCCAAAAAACAAACTACATGTACAAATCGGTGCTATTACAGCTATTGTAGTTACTATATAAACAACACATAGTGAGAATAAAAAAAGTAGCATGTATTTTCTTTTTCATTTATTTATTTATTTTTGGTTGGTTTAATCCAGTCACTTGCATTTATGTCTGAATATTGGGAGGGGAGATTATTCTGTTGTCACAAGTTCTCAAATGCCTATTCCATTTTCCACAATGCATAGTGGTTAAGTACAAAAGCATAGTAAAGTTAGAAACCATCAAATAATGTTTCATTAAATATTGAATGCTGAGGTCAAATGTACTTATAACCACATTGACAAAATCCTTAGTGCTAATGTCTCATGTCCCCATACCCCAAACATATCACTTCATTAATCAATAGGCAAAAGCATCAATAGTCATATATACAGTATGTGTGTGTGTGTGTGTGGGAGGGGGGGTGGTCTCTAAAAGAGGAGTTGTATAAATACAAACCACACTATACTCAAATTATCAAAAAAAAATATTGTCAGAAAGTCCTTTAAAACATCAGCTATATGTCTGTTACACACATATGTATGTGTGTGTGTGTGTTATATGAATATGTTAATACATGCTGTGTGATTTCCTCTTGATAACACACTAAATACAAAAAAATGAGAATAATTAAGTACCTGTTGTAGAACCCGAACTCTCTACAGAGAGGAGGGACTACTTCAAAGGCCTACTACTTTTTCCATGACCAGAACCTGCTAGAGGGCCACCAGAGTGGAAACCACCTCATTGAACCTAGGTGAAAGAGACACAAACTGAATTGTGTAGGTACATTTGACAGAACTTTCTATGCTGCTAGATAGTCTACTAAGGGAATTAGTCTCTCAGGTCGGTGCCCTGAAATGGAGGACTGGCAGGGGATGGACTGCTCTGCAAATGTCCTTGGAGGTAGTTAGCCTCCCAGAACTTCTACATTTCTGCGCTTGTTTCTTTGCCTCATTGAACTTGTCTGTATTGACAGTGTCACCAAACAGGCCACTAGGCACTAGTGGGGTTTTACCAACAGAAAAACCCTGTCTTTATCTTTGGTTACACTTTATTTTACTAGTCCACTTTAGACATTCTTTTTAACAATAAGTAACTCTGTAACTACAGTACGTCAACCTATTCTCATTCATTTCTAATTACAAATGACAATAAACTCTCAGAGTATACTGTTAGGGTAGTTTTAGGTTAGTAGAATAAGATGACACATTCTTGCAAAGTTTCCGACGGTCTACTCTACTGACTCCCTACCACATTCTTCCTGCTCTTCTGCTGGCCAGTCAAGATTCAACTTAGATGTTTCTCGAATCACTACCCCCAACAGCTCCTCAAACTGGATGAACTGTGGTGGCAAATCCACAGAGCTATCTCATCATCATCAGACTCTACAGCATCTTCTTCATCCTCCTCCTCAGAGGAATAGAAGCGGAGTGCCAAGCCCTCTCCCGTGGGGGGTGAAATGGTGTCAGAACATCCTTCAATTCCCTTAGAGAAGGAACTAGATCTGGCAGGTGTGGAAGGAAAAGGGAACTGCATTGCTTCTGCCAAACCCCATGATCAGAGCCACCATACATATATATCATTCTTTGTATATGTCATACAATGAAAAAATAAAGTCATACAAAGTGAAATGTAATTTCTGACATCTTTTATTTCCCATTTTCACCTTGTATAATCCTGAATAGTATGGAAAAGAATAGCGTTTTTTGTTTGTTTAGTTTTCTCCAAACAATGGCAATAGCAATCACCAGTCATGCAAATATTTGATAAAAAACAGCGCTCTTGCTTGCTTAATATTGCTAAAATATAACGCGTGATATATAAATGCTTAAAACAAAGAGCTACAATCTACTAAACACTACCAAGCTACAAAATACAGGGCCTTTTTGCCTCTCTTACCTTAAAATGTATTAATATGTTAAAAAGATTAATAGTAATTTATAGTTTTAAAGTCCAATTAATCTAAATTAACATGCTAAATCCTGTTAGTTTTTTTCTCAAAATGTTTGATGAAGAGAAAACAATCAGAATTTATTTGATGGGATCTTTTTTTTCAACATTGACAGTAATAAGATATCTTTATTAAACACTGAATCCTATAAGAATGCCTATGAGAATGAAGATCATGTGACACTGAATTCATAGTTGCTGTTGTTGTTGTTGTTGTTGTTGTTGTTTTTACTATTGATCACATGAATGAGCCCGAGAGGAATTCTTCTAGTGCTCCAGATGGCCAGTCCAATGCTGGTTAACTTAATAGGCATATCATTAAATCACAGGTTGACTCGACAGAGATATCTAATCTAAGAACAGAAGCATGCAAAGCTTTGTTAGGCAATAATAGAGCTACTGTTGTTTACAACAAAGAGCGCCGCATGCACAAGTCACTCATAACAAGCACTAGCCATCTGTCATGTCTAACTCCATACAAAGACTCCTCCTTCTCCCTAAAAGCTGCTAGGACAATAAATGTTCATTCCCTTCACTAATGATCTGAGCGTACACGAGCAAGTCGCTTCTATTCTTCATAAGCAACCTGGAGTTGAGATATATACAGTAGTTGTCAAATGTGTGTCTTTTAAATCTGTAATGAAGTTAAAGGCGAGCCGGCAGCCGGAGGCATTCTCCCAGTGGGAAGAGGGACATATGGCATGAAGATGGAATAACTTGTTTTCCTGTGTAAGTAATCCCACAGGATCAGTTAAACAGTAATGGTGCTATCAAATAAATTGTGATGTCACAGCCCTACAGGTAGTGGAAAAAAATTAAAAAAACATATGCATGGTTGTACATTTAAAGACTTATCTGGGCAAGACTTAGAAATTAGATTTTAAATCTTTAGAGAAAAATGGAATATAGTAAAATCAAACAAAAAAAAAAAAACAACATTTAAACACAATATAACCCGTCAATCTTAATACTTATTTGCTATATTCCTTTAGAAAAAAAAAGAAATGGTTCAATTTGCTGAACATTTACTCACCCTTTTTTTTTTTTTTTTTTACAGATTTGGAGAAATATAGCACGCTCCATAATAGATAATCTGCAGTGAATCGGTGCCGTCAGAATCAATATTCCAAACACCTGATAAAACATCACAAGTATTCAACTATTCTCTAATCAGCTATTAGTCCATCTATTAACATCTTGCAAAGTGGTAAAATTGCATGTTTCAAAAAGAACCAAAAAAATTAAAAGTCAGTCAATAAGGAAGGCATTGTAACCTTAAAACCATAAAGTCTATAAACCATAAGACCATTTGCTCCAGTGAAAAAAAACATCTCCTCGTATACTCTCACATCACAATCCACCAAAGCATTTGTTCAGAATGGTTTTAGACTGCTTCCGCTTGTAAACAGTCCATTAATTAAGTTTTAAATCCTCAAAGATAGTTATATAAAGTCTTATAAAAGTCATAAAAATATGTATACATTTCGATACTTCTTCAAACGACCTTTCGTGAACTTTAAAATTTGCATTGCAAGTGCATCACTGCACACTAAATAGACGAGAACAGCACAACAGTCGTGATCGCCTGAGGAAGAACTTTGGCGACAAAACACTGATCGAGTGTTTTCTCTTATCATCAGTATCGGCCAGTATGTCAACAAAACAACCTACCATAATTGTATCTTTATTATAGATTTACATACAGTGAATCTAATAACAACAACTAACATGGTGTCATGTTTAAAAAGTTTTAGGACAGTTGATGGTTGGATAATTGTGCTAGGGGCTCCGAAGACAATTTGAGGAGTTGTACAAAGATAAACCAGTCTATGCTCTAATTATTACTGACAGAAAGTCCTTTAAAACGTCAGCCTCCCTTAAAGCCATTGTATAATTCTCACACTGAAATCAATGATACTACAGTAATAGGCTTGCGTTGCAAAAACTCATTAAAATAATGGCACAGCATTTTTTGTAATGAAACCCAACAACCCTGGAGGTACGGCTACATTCATATTCAATCACACACTGACTCAGTAAATGAACCAATCATGCCATATATCCGAAATGTATGGAATAATTTGATTAATTATTTCAGTTACATCATTTTTAGGCTTAGACTTACTGCAGTGGATTGTACGAATGATTTTGTGTGATAAAGAAATATTTTATTGTATTTTAACTATTAAATGTATGAGATACATGTGAGATTCATTTGTAAAATCTGTGATGGAAACAACTACACCAACCTTCAGTTTACAGCTTTTAAATGAAAATCATGTTAATATTTAGCGAATTCGATATATATGTCAAAACCAAAAATGCATTTCTATACAA
This sequence comes from Puntigrus tetrazona, assembly GCF_018831695.1. Classification (NCBI taxonomy): domain Eukaryota; kingdom Metazoa; phylum Chordata; class Actinopteri; order Cypriniformes; family Cyprinidae; genus Puntigrus; species Puntigrus tetrazona. The sequence goes on along the minus strand of NC_056714.1, from coordinate 4,416,166 downwards.
ATGAATAATAAAACGGCTGAAACAGTATTTTCAGTATACACGTCATTCAAACACACACGAAAACCAGAGCAGCATCGATGCAGGATGTTTCCTTTTTCACTATGACAGATCATATTACACTTCTGGATAGATGGACAATAAAACAGCTGAAGCAATATTTTATATCATCTCAGGCTGATAGTATCTTCCGTCAAAGGCAGGGTCAGTAAAATACAGCGGAAACATTGTCTGTCCAAAACTGCCATGATTAACACTGATATTAACCATTCAAAATCATGACCTTTTAATGAAAGAAGGATAAAGAAAGAGAGAAAATAAATCTCTTAAGAATGGAGCCGTTGCATTGGGCAGCAGTGAAGCACGTCTGAGTGTGCACATTATCAGCAACCAACATCAGGCAGTTCCTACAGATATCAGCACATTATCACAGCTTCCACACACACTCTTAATCACAACAGACGCAGAAATCCATTACTTTCTGTCAGTCTCCTTGCAACACACACACATACCCTCGCGCCGACGAAGCCTGATCTCTATCATCCATTTGAATTTTGTGCTCCCTCTCGCTTCTTTTTCTCCTTTTTTATACCGTTATAACCTTTTTAGAGATACAGCTAAGACCATTGTATCCCGTGTAAACCATTCACCGCTTATATCCATTTCAGCGGTGTGGGTGTACAAAAAAACTACAAAAACCCCCGCACATCGCATCACATGCTTATCTGTCAAACCCTTTAAATACGTGTTGGGCTTCCTGTTAGTAACTGCTCTGACAAGTGCAGTATTTCAGTCTGGCGGCTGACATTTACTCGCGCTGCATTTCCAGCCGTGTTAAATTGTGCTTGCATATTAGAGCAAATTATGGTGTGGAGCTGGTATGTCATTGAGCATAGCCTCTATTCTTTTTGTATAACCCACAACTAAAGTCCTATGACTAAAAAAAATATATAAATAAATTCAATAATAATAAATAAGAATCAATCAAAAATGGTCCATCTTTAAAAAAAAGAGTAGTGCCTGCAAGAAATACTGTGTGAAACTACTTTGTTTATGCTTCCAAAAGAGGAAATAACTAGAAATCAGTAGTTGTATTAAGTTGTATTTATAACAGTGTTCCGGAACAGTTCAACACAAATATTAGAATGAGTTGAGAGCATTTACAGAGAACTGATTCCTAAAATCTGTGCACAGAGACTATAAAGTGAGGCTATTCCAACTCTGCAAGGAGTCTGGTGCTTCTAAATCAATCAATCAATCAATCAATCAATCAATCAATCAATCATTTTTATTTATATAGCGCTTTTAACAACACAGGTTGCATCAAAGCACTGAACAGTACAAAGCAGAAGAATACAACGACAGGGATGTATAATGACAAGAGTGACCAATTTGTTATTAAATGCAGAGACGGTCTCTGTAATCAATTCGACGATAGTCGCTAGAAGTTAAGTGTCCCCAACAAAGCAAGCCAGAGGCGACAGCGGCAAGGAACCGAAACCCCATCCATACAGAATGGAGAAAAAAAAACATTGGGAGAAACCAGACTCAGTTGAGGCCAGTTCTCCTTTCCTTTAAGTTAGTTATGTTTTTTTTTTAAATAATCAGCTTTTTGAGCAGTGAAGGGTAGTGCTTGTTGTTTGTCGTTTCTGTGATCATGAATGCAAACGTGGTGTTATGTTTACATGGTGTGATGCATCATGACGCATAAAAAGACAGCATTTCATTAATCAAGTAATTATGTTTCCACCGGATGCAACAAATGCCTCATTTGTAATGGTCTTTATTGGTTTTGTGTCATAGTACCGGGACACGGCATCACAATAAGGTAAGGGGTGTTTCACTTACGCCAAACAGTTGTTGTATTTGGCCAATCATAACACACTGGATTGCTGGCCAATCAGAGCACACCTCGCTTTTTAGAACAATGAGCTTTGTGCCGTTTTGAAAGGCGGGCTTAGAGGAGAAATAATGTACAATGTACAGTATGTGGAAAATAATGTTTTGGTTTTTTTTAAACCACATCAACGCATTACATTACACCATATACACAAAATAATATTCTTTTTAGCAACCCATTTAATTAATTAAATTAATACTTTTATTTGCATGGAATCTTTACATGTATATTCAGTAAGTAATTTTAGTATACAAAATCAAAGTAAATGTAATTAAAATCTACTTTTATTCAAGTATAAAAGTCAAATGACAAAGACATAAAAGAAAGGTTTTAGGATAGTAGTGTGTTTTCTTTGGCATTAACGTGAAAAGTGCTAGCATTACAATGTTTCAAACCCTGTTGTGGTGGATTGATCTTTCTATCAAGACAGCAAATGTCCTTAGTCTAGCTAGTCTGAACAGAGTATACATTGGCAACAACATTCATCGGTGAAGTCATGATATGCTAATTCGGGACACACAACAATAGTTTTGTACAATGACCACAGAGATATCACTATAAAGCAGGTCATTTATGTCCTTGGTGAAATTACTTGCCTATTACAATCCTTTTTTCCCTTGGACAAGCCAAATGGAAAACAAAACAAAACAAAAATTATATATATATATATATATATTGTGAGAGGTAAAGAAGGTGAAATATGAGGAAAAAAACTACTTAAACAAACTTTGGGAGATTGTCACCACAGCTGTTGTCTATGCATGCCCTGAGAAAGACTATTTTTGCTTATAGAGAAATCAATAGCACTTGAGTTATCAAATCCAGTGTGCTTGGAGAAGAGGTTGAGGGTGAGCAGCTGTAAAAATCGATCTGAAGATATTGCCTTATTGAGTAGACGCTGTAAATAGCAGCATTATGATGTTGAGTACTGCTGAAGCTATCAGGAGGACAAGACGAGGGCAGGCAGTGCCCAATCTCTTGAACACAGACACATTTTTCACATGACCATCTCTATCCGTTCCTCCAATTTGCACTTTTGCTCAAAGTCAAAAAACGTATGTACAGCACAGTGAGTCGGGAATTTTATGTAAAATGACCTCAGAACATTTATTTGCATGGCATTTGGATAGTGCTTCGATCGGACTGCTAATGCTAAAAGGCAGGGATGCCCAACTGTGTTTCTGGAGATCTACCTTCCTGCAATTATCGAGTGTTGCTGAAGATCTTAATGAGATGCTTCGGTTGTGTTTAATTAAGCTTGAAGCTGTACTTGACAGGGAGGTAAATCTTGAATTTATACAAAAAAAAAAAAAAACAGGTCATCTGAGGCTGAGACTATGAAGCGATTTATTATTTATAAGTGTCAAAACAGGCTCATTGTAAAAAAAAATGTTTGTGGTGGTTGTTTTTGCAAAGTTGCAGTTCCGTTTTATCCAAGAGAGGTGAGCGTGAATCTGGCAACCTGATGTTAGTTATTATATATGACCAGAGGGTGAGAATGTATTTGACGAAGGAACCATGTTGTTTCATACGTTGTGTTCTTTTATTATCACTTGTGTTCCACAATAATTGAACTTGGGAACTTCTTGTTGCAAACACTTAAACCAGGTGGGCTACTGAGCAAGTTTACTACGTCAAAAATCCATATATATGGAGATGGTTATATGAACATTAACCATGCAAACAAAAGTATTAATTTAGAAATCATGCAATATGTATATAATATGCGTGTGTGTAATATAATATATACATATTGAGGTTATAACATAGTATTGTCCAAGGTACTGTGTCTTTATTAATTGTTGTTCCAAACTCATTACACTGTATTTTATGCATAATATTATTATTATTCGAAAATATAGGTAGGGTCACATGTTTCCATTAAGGATAGGTTTCAAAATATTGATACTACAATTCTAATGTCTACCAGTACACAGTTTGGATGGCTTACTGCATTATGTGTACATAAATGTGGAATTCTCAGGTGACAGATTTTGAAGTGCAGCATGAGAATCCGAAACCTCATCTGAAATACTGTTTTATGAATTTCCTCCATCTGTTGTACAGCTTTGAATAATGAGTCCAAGGAACATCTGTCCAAGTTGGGAGTGCCACAGATGGTTCTCAGGCAGAGGGTCACTCTCACAACAGGAACAGGACACAATGTCCCGAGGCCTGTGTGGAGGGAAGCTATTTGGCACGAGAATGAATCCAAAGCCACAGTCAGGCAATGATCATCTCTTATAAGTAGATATAACGCTATATATCTCTAGATCACACTGACCCTTATCAAAAGACATGGACAGTGACAACAGACAATGAACAATAGGCAGTTCTTAAGGTGTTACAATCAAATGACGAATGGAAAGAGTGAGAGAAGTTGGCGGGGAAATAAACGGGTAATGACAAGCACTCTGGGGTTATTTTCTATCTCTCGCTCATTCACAAGTAAAGCGGCCGTTGGGACCTGGCAAGAGCAGCTGCACCTGTGTCTCCTAGCCGACATTTCCAACTAGAAACTGGACAGGGACAGGGATGTGAAGAGTGAAGGATGAAAGAACGAGGATAGAGAAAGAGATAGAGAGGAATGCCTGAGAGAAAGAAAGATAGGCAGGGGTTAAAATGGGCCAGGATGACCCTGATTGGTCAATAAATGTATTATATGCTACAGTTTAGTATATTTAATTTATCAATAATTCATTTATTTACAAGCTATGCTGAAGATGGAAGGTTGCAGAAGAACAACGACATGGTAAAGATTAAGGTAAACAGAACTCTTGAGTTACAGGTTAAAAGTCATACATCTAAGGGAAAGGAAACCCTTTTATCGATGAGCCAGACTGTGCCCATAGAGGAACACCATATGGCCATAGCTGATAAAAACTGAAATAGCACGTAAACTATCAAAACTCTTTCAAGATGCATCAAACGCCCCCATACATGGATGACTACAGCACTGTAACGGTGGCTACATACTGGAGTGTATGACTGATAGAAATGCATCAGATGAGTTTAGAACAGATGATGTGGAAAAAGCCAGGTCAGTTTGAAATCAAGCACAACTAGACTGTAGAAAGCACAACTGAACCATCTATCTTAAGTTTTTACTTGTCAATGGACGCGAATGTTCATGTGAAACTTTCTCAACTCTTGGTTGCCTTTGAACAAGTATAGGTCAAGATCACGTCAATTGTGTGTGTGTGTGTGTGTTTCATGCTGCCAGCTCAAGAAGCCGATGTCGGGGGAATGGAAAATGTCTTGCTACTTACAGTGGTGCGAAAAGTGTTGGTCTCCTTCATGATTTGAAAATTTTTTGTATGTTTGTCACACTTAAATGTTTTGGATCATCAAACAAATATTAAATATTAAATCAAAGATAACACAAGTAAACACAAAAATGCAGTTTTTAAATGAAGGTTTTTATTAATGAAGGCAAAACAAAATCCAAACCAACATGGCCCTTTGTGAAAAAGCACTTGCACCCTAAATCTAATAACTGGTTGGGAGACCCTTTAGCAGCAACAACTGCAATCAGGCGTTTGGGATAACTTGCAATGAGTTGTGGGCCATTCATCTTGGCAGAATTGTTGGAATTCAGCCACATTGGAGGATTTTCAAGCATGGACCGCATTTTTAATGTCATGTCAAGACATCTCAATAGTTTTCAGGTCAGGGCTTTGACTAGGCTGCTCCAAGGTCTTCGTTTTGTTTTTCTTCAGTCATTCAGAGGTGGACTTGCTGGTGTGTTTTGGATCATTGTGCTGCTGCAGAACCCAAGTTCGGTTCAACCTGTGTTCCCAAACAGATGGCCGGACAGTGTCCTTCAGGATTTTTTGGTAGACAGCAGAATTTACGGATCCATTCATCACAACAAGTATTCCAGGTCCTGAAGCAGCAAAACAGCCACAGACCTTCACACTATCACCACCATATTTTACTGTTAGTATGATGTTATTGTTCTGAAATGCTGCATTACTTTTATGCCAGATGTAATGGGACACACGCCTTATAAAATTTTTAACTTTTGTCTCGTCAGTCAACCGAGTATTTTCCCAAAAGTCTTGGGGATTGTCAAGATGTTCTTTGGCTAAACTGAGATGAGCCCTTATGAACTTTTTACTCAGCAGTGGTTTTCACCTTGGAACTCATAGACATTTTTGCCCATTCTCTTTCTTATGGTGGAGTCATAAACACTGACCTTCACTGAGGATGTTGTTGTGGGGACTTTTGTGACCTCTTGGATGATTCACCATTGTTCCATGTTTTCGCCATTTGTGGATAATGGCTCCCACTGTGTTTCACTGAAGTCCTAAAGCTTTAAAAATCGCTTTATAACTTTTTTTCCACACTGATCGGTCTCAATTACTTTATTTCTCATTTGTTCCAGAATTTCTTTGGATCTTAACATTATGTTTAGGTTTTGAGGATATTTTGGTCTATTTTATGATTATTTTACCAGTTGATAAGTTGATTTCAAACAGGTGTGGCTATTGTAATTGCTATGTGGCTATGTGTAATCAGGCCTAGGTATGGCTATTGAAATTGAACTTTTTAAAGCTTAAATGAATTATATTGGCAATAACACCAACTGTTATTTATATATTTATATTTTTAGCACATATAATGAATAAAATAACCAAAATGAAATGTTTACACATTCATTTTCAGACACTTACTGGATGTTTTACATTTTTCCAATGAGTCTGGGTTGCAAGATGCATAACTCTGGCAATGGGTTCGCTTTTATGTGCGTCATCTTACACTTTCAAAAATAAAGGTACAAAAGCTGTCACTGGGGTGATACTTTTTGAAAAGGTTCAAATATGTACACTTTAAGCACAAATATGTATCTTTAAGGTACAAAAATGGACACTTTAGGTACAAACATGTACCTTCTGAAAAGGTACCACACCAATGACAGCTTTTGTGCCTTTATTTTTGAGAGTGTAGTTTTTCAGGAAAAAACAAAACACAAAAGCACTTAGATTAGGCAGAAACAGAAAGGGTAAATTAATTTGCACAATGTATTTTAAGTCAAACATTAACCTCTGACAGTTGCCTAAATTAAAAGTCTGATAGAGCAAACTCTAATGTAGAAGGTTTAAACTAATCTAAAAAAAAACTGGCGATGAATAAATGTTGAGTTTATCAATTTAGCCCCTTTTTTTTCTCCCAGGAAGCGCTCCATCATGGCATTCACTCACATGAGTGTTTCTTTCTGAGCAGCTGTTTGGGGTTATTGATGACCGCATTAGAATTCTGCCTGCAGCACACGCTGTGCGACCGCAAAACCAACCCATATGCAACAGCACTAACCGTCACCCCAGCCCATTTAACCACCTCTCTTGTTGTGAGCTAGAATTGTAACTGCAAAATGGTTCTACAGGGAAAAGAGGAGGAGTTAGTGAGGGTCAGTTGTCCCACAATCTCTTCTCAGTGTCTGTGTTTAGTTACCTTTCCCTGCCTCTTACCTGGCATTTTCACTTTGGAGTCTTAGGTTCATGATGACCATTGATGAATAAATTCTCTTGCTTGAGGAGCTCCTGACACAGAGCGATTTTAACTGAGGATGTTAACTGTACTTTGTATTTTCACTTGCATCAAAAAAAAAAAAAAAAAATCCATATTTCCTTACATTTTTAACAACCAAAAATTTTCGTTTAAAATTAACATTTTTCATCAGGCATTTTTCATCAGGTACATTAAATTAACTTTAATGGAAATGAATATGTTATTTTTTACTGCCATTAAAGTGAAATTATGAACATTAACATAGAATCCTGATAAAAATGCTTATTTTAGAAGAACGTTTTAAACAGCACATATATAGTGTTATTGTGATGTCAAGAAAGATAGATATTGATAGATCTTGTGAGAAACATGGTCACCGTACTGCTTTCTAATAAATGAATACCTAAAGGAGCAAATGAAGATATAGATGAGGAAAAGAAAGTAGTTTCAAACATGCCAGATTTCATTGTCTCAATAATATAAGCCTTATAGTTGCGCATATATAATGAACTCAAATAAATGTGGTGTCTATCGTGTTTATGGTGTCATCTGTTTTTTGATGGATTCCCACGTTAGGATGCCATATGGAGAATATAAATTATACAGCTAGCTATTTCTTACAGAAGACAAGGTATATGGGTTGATCATTACATTTTAATTGGCAACAGTAAAACAGCTCGGCAGTGATAATGACAGCAGTGCACTTTTCATTGGACATTTATAGGCCTTGACATAAAACACTGAAATTTGAATATCACTGACACATTCATAATACGAGTTGATGTCTATATTACCCAAATCGCAACCAGTACTATAATCAAGACAGCGGTTTTAACAGTGTAACTGCATATTTTCACTCTTCTGGTAGTTTTGATCCTGATAAAACTGGATAAACAATTCAATTTTGCAAGCAGTCATTTAGTGGATGCTTTTATCCAAAGTGACTTCCAGCACACTTGTTATAGGGTCAATCCCCCTGGAGTAAAATGGGGTTAAGTGTCTTTCTCAAATTAAAGGGCACATGGATAACAGCTCACTTCTTGAAGGAACAAACCTGCTAGCTTCTGCGTGACACAACACCATTTTTCCTTTTAAAATATAAATATGAAGGTCTTGTGAGACTGTTGATTTATTATCATTAGTTAGCTTTTTTATAGAAAACATTTTAAGACGTCATATTACAATGTGAAGACTGTTCAAGGCAACAAAATGATATCGCTTTGTAGGCAAATCAATTTCGACAGTTTGAAAGGCAGCAGTTTTGAATTGCATTCAAGCTTTATTACACATTTATTATACAGTTATTGCAGTTTTTTTACAACAAGCTAAAAATTAGGATACTAGAAATGTCAGGAAATGTTTCATGTAAATGAATTGAAAAGTATTTTACCTATATTTTATGTCACACATTTTATGTTTAGTTTAGTAGTATTGAATTAACACTTTCAAACTCTTTTGGAATCACTTGTGAGTTGAGTCTGTCATGCACAAGACACATTATCCTGTCTATCAAAAATGTTTCAAATCACTTACTAATGAGGTTTAGTTTAAGACAGGATGATGCCCTAGAAGACAGCTTCTTATGACAGCAGACAGCATACTTTTCTGTTGTTTTTCTTAACACAGCTTTGCAGTCTGACATTTTGTGGTCATTTTGATCTACAGTATAATACTAGACATCTCTCAGACATGCAAGGAGGTTTTTTAATGAAGGAAATTGGTTACATTTGAAAATGTATAACTAGGGGAATATAAAAATAACTTACCTTTTTACTTATACTGTAGTTTATAATAAATTGTTATTGAAAGACTGCCAGGAAATTGCTCTGACAAAATGAAACCACCTTGAACTTAGTACTTTTTAAAATGAACTTTTACTTTTTGGGGACATTGAAGTGAAATGTTATTATGGCGTATCTAGCAACATGCACAGGCAGAGAACATCGCTGCCAAACAGCAGTTTGAAGGCAGAATTAATTGATCTGAACTACTACAGTCTCCGTGAGATAGCAGCCATCACTGCCAGCACCATCCAACTGTCACTTCCTTATTGAATATTTATGAGGGCTTCACACGACACAAAACGTTTGCCTTGTTGTATTTCCCATTTCAGGATGCTCGGCACTGTGTCACACTCTTTCCGGTTCGTAAGTGTGACATTTTTGATATTCAAGGAGCTTGTAGGAAGTGACGGAAAACTTGAGTCAGCAGACAAGAGCTATGTCATTGTACCACTAAAATTGGCTTTCTGTCTTTCTGAAAAGTAGCAAGGGCTGTAACATATCATACAGTTATTGGTGATGCCCTGGTGATGTTTGATGGACCTAAGACAGGGTCTCCACTCCTAATGATAAATATTGTTCCAGTCCTAAATAAAACACATGAACCAACTAAATAAGATCTTCCAAATTACTAGAATTGTTTAGGTATGTTAGGGCTAATTCTGCGCAAAATGTTCAGTTAGATCCAGTGTCTTATTGATTTTTGTCCATTTTGGTGGACTAGACTTGCAATGGAAGTAAAGCAAATTAAATCACATTTTCATTAAAACATAATGCTTTAATCTCATGGAAAACCATCAGACCAGCATTCAAAACAACATCCAACAATCACCAGCAGTTTTGATGTTACAAACTGAAAGCGCTGATCAAAAATGCAGGTTCATGTATAAAGTGAAATCTCTTTCATTGTCATGGCTGCCATTACCGTGCACAGTATAGAGCTGTTCAAGATTGAAGCACTTCCACTAGTACCAAAACAAAGATCCACGGACGTAAGCAAACCAACAACAGCCAAGCTGAAGGACCCGCACTCATTCTGAAAGAGTACCGATTTTATAACAACCCTGGGAATGAGTGTGTGTGTTTGAATAATACCTTTGTAAAAATCGTTTATTGGTTTTGGTAGGGTTGAAAGCAGTAGACAAGTCCCTCAGGTCCATTGCTGGAGTATTCATGCAGTGGACCCAGGTGTAGTTTGTTTTCATTACATTGTTACAGGCACGTATCGCTGTATTTTTATTATGTTGCTTCAGGTTTATATTGCAGTGGGTCAGAATTCAAATGTCCAGGAGTGTCGCTAACGCTCTAAAGAAATCCCAATACATATGTTAATGAACGTAAAAGTTCTGTAAAATGCATTTGTTGTTGCAATCGTGCTATTTTAACTTCCATGTGGGTTTGTGCTGTTTTGTTGAAGCTGTTTTGTCATAGTTTCATGGGATTCACGAATGAGAATGCATGAAACTGTGTCTCTGTGACACTAAAAGTTCCAAAGTATCGGTTTTCAAATCTTATAATATCTTACTTTTTTTGAGGTCATAGCATAATATTGTGCAAGGAACTGTGTGAAAATTTTCTACACAACTTTAACTTTCTACACAATGCATTTTTCCTCTTTGATCCATCATGTTAATTGAGTTTACACATTTTGAGCCCCAAACTCTCCAAATATATTTTAAAGTTAATATTACAGTGGATTACAAAATGTAATGTCTTTTCACCTAAAACAACTTACTGTGCATTACCTCGATAAAGTTCCAAAACTGAAAATAAATGGCCAGTCTTACAAGTTTCTTGGACATCAAAAGACTAGCTGCAGGCATTCGCAACCTTGGAAAAGGCATACAAGCAGTTTTTCTCCTCAGGAAAGAAGGAGGGAAACATTAGAAGTTAGCATTTGAGGAAGAGCCTCTTCAGAACCTGCAGCAGTCCCATAGGAAACAGACACTGAATTCAAGGGTTGTCATCTGGCATTAACCTCTGTAAATCAAACTTGAATCCAAGCCAGACTTGTTGGAAATACGTGTCTCTATATACACTTCTATATACACGTAAATTTTCTACATAACAATGCTTTTTTTCTACTTTATATCTACAAAATATTAAATGAAGAATGTTTATTATAGTGCTTTATATTTTTCAGTTTTTATGAAGGTGATGTAAACCTGAATGATTATATATTATATTATAATTACACAATAATATGTGAAATGTATAGTCATATAGTTTTATTGTACTTTCCAAAAAAATACAATTTCATTATTTCAACAACTTTACAGATGCTGCATATATTTATTCTTGCATCCAGTTTCAAAGTGAAATGTCCAGCGAGTAGGGCTAAAACACACATTTAATACATAACCGTGGCACGTTTTTATTACTTTGGTAGAGATTTTTTTTCACAGTCCGAATCCACTTTTGCTATTTTAATGAGGGGACTAAAACAGTCAGCACACCAGGACTCATAGTCGAAATGGGTATTAAGTAATGTTTTTTTGGGGGGGGGCGTAACATTCAATAAACCAATTAGAGTCTAACCTTCCATTCCCTTTAAGAGCGTGTTGCCTTCGCGCCATGACAGATCGCTATTTACAAGGTGGAATTTGTTGGCGGAAAAGCTAAATGCTAACCGATTTGCTCGTGCACAAGACTAATTCTGATACACGCAATGGCTATCCATCATTCCATTTTTTACTGTATGTAGCCTACATAATAATATTTTTTTACACTGTAATAATTTAGTTTTTAAAATGAATATAAAGTCAGTGCACCCTGTAGACCCGCCAAAGGTGCATTTTTTAATAACGTATTTGCTAGTTAAACGACGTGGATCTTGATGGAAAATTCAAAATGTGTCAGATTGAAAACCTTGCGCCTGGTGTATGATAGGGCCCTAATCATACTGGAATTAACTCTACACCAAACCAGAGCATACCCAATAGTGTTAACGATCGCAAAAGTAACGTGAAAATATTTTCGCTGATGCAGCTATGCTATTTTAACTTTCTTATGCAGTTTTATTGTTGGAATTCAATTGGAAACTGCAGAGGTTCATGCGTATAGGTATTATTATTATTTATTTTTGCAGAAATATATGAAGAGGCATGTATTTTCAATGAGTCTGTTGAATGAATCTGATAAAGTAAATAGGCACAGAAGGATGTGATGGACTCTTGGACTCTTAACTCCCACTGAATTCACAACCTGAGTTACAAAGTGTCTAATACAGTGCTGATTAAATTAACCAGAACTGTTCAAATACAGTGCTGATAAATTACATCCAGCCTCTTTGAAAAGAAGCTGCATTAATTCTCAGCACAAGAAAACGTGTCAGAGTTGATGAATGTTCTTCGGTTTGACCCAAACTTAATGATGGTCATCATCAGACCTCCACTGACTTAGATGTTAGAAGCTGAGAGATCTTAGAAGCTCACGATCTCAAAGTCCAAGTTATTCTGGAAGTGTATAAATACCACAACCAATTAGCATCATTCCCAGCTGTCTATGATGGATAAGGTTCCTAATGGTCTCCAAAAATGAATGTTCTCCAAAAGCACGTGCTTTGCAATGAAAATATTCAAGATTGATTGTATCTCACCCACAGCTCACATCGGAAATTACACTCATAAAACCTGACCTTGTGAGTTATTTGCATGGATTGGGTAGGGTTGCGTATTGAGCAGAATAAGAAAACTGACTGAAACTCAACATAAAATAGAACATTTCAATACAACATTTATCTGTATAGCACACTGGGGCTCGATCACCGTTAGTTTTCAGCCGTGATCTGTAAGAGCAGACTCTGAGAAGATCTCAAAGTGTCACATGTTCGGACTCGTTTGTTGTTGTTTTCACCTTCCATGTGCTCTGTGTGACCCATTTTGTTAATCGTCTCATTGTCGTCAGGTGTGTCTTCTTAATTTGTACCAATTACCTTGTGTTTAAAAGCCCAGTCTGTTTGTCTGGTCTTCTTCCTTTGATGCGTGTGGTTTCTGTTGGTCTTCCGCATGTATGTTTATTTGTTACTTTGTTTGAGATTAAAAGTTATTAAGATTATTTCCTCGTCGAGTGCTCCTTCTCCCTCAACCACAGCGTGACACAAAGTTTGCAAAGATGCTTGTAACACAATAACACATATAAAAGTGGAAACGTGTAATGCATGCAAGCTTTTTGTTTGGATGATAAGAGGCCCTAAATATCAAATTTATGTAGACACCAGCTAATATATATTTATATTTAATAATATATATAATATATATATATATATATTAATATATACTTTATGTGTGTGTCTTTATATATACATAAGATATATAAAGCACACACAGACATATATGTATATACAAACAAAACATATAATTTCAATTATAAATTTTGTACAAATTATTATATATATATATATATATATATATATATATATATATATATATATATATATATATATATATATATGTGTATATGTGTGTGTGTGTGTGTATGTATATATGTATGTAATAATATATATATTTTTTAACCTCTTATTATTTTAGATTTGAAGGCACTAGAGAATTTTAGACAGACGTAGTAGGAACGGCATCCGAAATGACCGGCTGTATTCACACTCGAAAGGCTCTGAAGTTAAAGCACGTACACTAAGACTAACAAACATCTTATATTAAGAAAAGTGCTGCTCTACACTATTTCAGGTACAAAAGAGTTATTGTTGCTGGCTCCGAGGAGGCTTGCAGTGAGGATAGCGTCTGCAGCCCTGCTGGGAACAATATCTCCGGTTCAGTCACCTCCTGCGCCTAAGCCAAGGTGAACACCTCTATCAGAGCAAACCTCCTGCTCCGCTTCAGTGCAACCGCACCTTTCACCCATGATTCCACAGAGATGCAGAGAGCGGCGGCTTAACTCATAACAGGTCAGTGATGCATGGCTGCTCAGCTGCAGCAGCGCTCTGCAGAGACATGGACCGGGCCAAGGTCACACGCAAGTTAAGGTCATGTGGAGAAACTGCTGGTCTTTCTCGAATACGATAGGCTTCCCAGAAAATCTACTGTTACAAATGCGTTAGGGTATTTAGAAATACGTATATGAAAATGTAAATTCTCTCTCTCTTTTTTCTCTACTTTTCTCATGGCCTTTTCTTGCCTGAGGGATTAATTGATGGTGAAGAGTTCATAAATCTCGTCATTATGAGGGAGTTTCTCTCCGCTCATTATTCACTCACAGACCCGGCACTGCCTGTCCCAGAGCTCCTTGAAATGTTTGGAGAGACGCCTGAATCCTCCTCACAGTCAAGGTTAAATTCACTCCAACTGTCTATCTGCTGTCCCACTTTATTACTGGCAACTTGAAGGTAAATTAACACAGAGTAAATCTTCATTAGTGCTCATGTGAGACAGAACAGCCACATGCCTGGATTTCTGATGCTTGCAGAACAGCAAACAACAACGATGTGCAAGTGCAAAGTCAGCGTTATTTTAAAGCATGACTGAAATGAACAAATTGAAATGTATATAAATTTAAAGGAACTGAAAATCACTAAGAATATATATATATATATATATATATATTTTTTTTTCATTATTTTAAAACGGTTATTAAAACGAATAAACAAACAAGAATCCTGCATATTTTTCATTGCATTTCAAAAACAGAAGAAAGTCATACAAGCTTGAGTAAATAAAGACATCGATGAGCGAAATATGGTTTTTAAATGCCGTTTTGGTCGTGAATATATGCATTAGACCTTCCTTTTGCACAGCTTCGACGATGCCTCAGAACATTCCAAGAACATTGTGTCTTTCCTCAGATTCTATACAAACGCTGGCTTTAGCAATTCACACTGCTGCTCTGTTGTTCTTTGAAGTGAGAGTGAAATGCTCTCCTAGCGTGAGTCTCTT
Source organism: Puntigrus tetrazona (assembly GCF_018831695.1). Taxonomy (NCBI): domain Eukaryota; kingdom Metazoa; phylum Chordata; class Actinopteri; order Cypriniformes; family Cyprinidae; genus Puntigrus; species Puntigrus tetrazona. The sequence goes on along the minus strand of NC_056714.1, from coordinate 4,401,089 downwards.
TATCTGAGAGCTGCTGAGGCTCAGGTGGGCGCCACTTCAAAGAGAGCTCCCGCTACAGGCAAATTAAAACACGCCGCACAAGCCAAAGTTCTCCAAAACACTCTTCTCTGTGTTCAAGCGTCCCGATAAAGGACCACAGACTGACCTCCTTACATTATCCTGCTGTAGACGAAGCAGAAAATAGACAAAACCAGTTGGACCACTGATATGAATAAATACCACGGGCAATATATCACCGAAACAGAAGATTTCTAAAAGTTTATTTCAGTTTATTTTCTTTTTGTTTCATACAATTTTGTAAAACAGCAGTGTTCACATTGTTTCTTCATTCTTTTATAAAATAGATGTTTACGCTCCGTAAATAGGACTGATTGATCCAATATCCAAAGTAAATGTTCGATGTAATGCTATTCGTGACAGATAGAAATGGTCATGGTCCTTCATCATTTCGATGTGAAGGTCGATACGATGTCTGATAAATATGGTCTTTACTCTGTGTTGCTGATAATGATACTAAGTCTAATTACAATTAATGCGTCACAGTGTAAATATATGATTTAATCTGATTGTGTAACAATTTTGTAATCTACCACCGTGTATTTTCCAACATCCTTAAAGTGCTACACACAAGGTGACAACTCCTCGTTGAAAGCAAAGGAATAGTTCACGCAAAAATGAATATCGTATCATTTAATAACCTTGTTTTGAAAATATAGTCACATTTCCCAATGACAAGGACCAAGTCTGTCAAAAAAACGAAAGGAAATGCATTAAAGGTGATGCAGAGGCCTGGTGCTACTACTAGTTTCAGAAAAATCCAAACCGAACACTTCACGATTCCTTCTGAAGCACGTGAACCTGAAAGTATGTTTACCAAACAGCCAAGTCAGTTCACTTCTAAGGGTTGCTGGAATCCATGTTTGTGAAGATTGAGTGATCTATTTGAAAAAAAGTCAAGATTTTAAAACTTTTACAAAGCAGAAAGTAATGCTGCACCTCTGCTGCCTCAAAAGCTTGAGAGCAGCTGAAAATATATGTAAAGGCTATATGACTACGTCAAAGTGAATCGCTGAATTTATTTAGTAATTGATGTATTCACAACAAACTTTAATAACACAATTTCATATCAATTGTCAAATTTGTAATGCATTCGAACGACTTTAATTTACAGTAATTTACAGGCCATTTGGTGACTCTATACCGCAAACATTAACACCAATTTCAGGTAAAGAGGAGTTTATCCTTCTTAATAATAAATCTTGTTTAAACCGAGCAACTTCATTTAGTACAATAGGCCTCAAATGACTATATGTCATTGTATTAGGTTAATGATTATATATATATATATATATATATATATATATATATATATATATATATATATATATGAGGAAGTTCCTACAAGCTTTGCTCGATGTTCCAAGTCTTCTTCTGAGTTTGTACGATAACTATAATGAATTTGATTCATGACTTATTTGAAATCCATTCATGAATTATGGTAAATGAATATGTGTAACAGAGAGCGAGGCTTGAAAGCCGAACAAATTAAATTTCAGTCCGTACCTCACACAAAGATTATTTCAGAAGACTCGAATCACTGTCACAGTTTTAGCATAACATAAAGTTTTTGATGTTATGCTGTGTTACATGGAAATCGATGTGTAGATTTTTGTTTAATTGAAAACATACGATATCGACAACAGTAACGACAAGTTTCATTTTTGGTGAACTATTCTTTTTTTATTGATTTGATTTATTTATCTTTAATGATATAATTTCCTTTATGTTGTTTAAGGGTCGTATTTAGACAACCTGTCAAAGAAACTAAAATTAAGAATTTTTTTTTTTTTTTAAAAGGACTGAGTGAGTGATTTTGACAATGTAGAAATTTCTACAAAATCCGTTGAGCCTTTTTTGAACACTGTGGGAGAAATAAAGTGAAGTAAAACCAAAATATCTATAATAATAAAATGAAATTAAATAAGCCAAATATCCATGATGAGCGTTCATGGAAATCAACAGAAATGGCACGGAACCGGTCATCATATTCTTCTCTGAATATTCTGTTATATGTCTTATTTATATACATCTGATATGAGTACATTATGTTGCAGAATATCTGGAGGTCTCATATACATCACTCGGATTTCCTGTCAACTCCTTCTAATAATGGAACTGAATGTGCTGGAATTGGTGGCCCGGGCTTTAAATTATTGTTCTTTATATCCATTTTAGTAGTTTCTCAAGAGTAGATCCTATATTACAATATGCATGTACACACTCGATACAGCATAGCACAAATTATCAAGAAGAGAAGAGCTGAGGAAAAAAATACAGGTAAAAATCATCGGTATTTAGCAAAATACAGTAATTTTCTGTTCATCTAATATATACCCTACTTTGCAAGAGAGTGTTAAAATTACACAGAATTTGAATAACACGTATACAATGAGCTTTCACCAAAGAAACATCAAGTCACATGAAGTTATTCTGATCGATACATAATTCACCATAAAAACACAAAAATGCTTTTTTTCTTTTTGTTTTTGCTTTTTGTTTTTGACACTGTCCGTTAGATCGACCTCACGGAGGTCTTTCATTGGTTGAGCTGCCGCGGCGTAGACGGGCAGCGGGTGAAGACTCTTAGCACCTACACCTCATCATGAGAACGTTTAGTAGCTTAGTAGCTTAGTTTCCCATGTAGACAACACAAGGAATCAACTACCTATGAGAACTGTCACTAAATGCTGTCTGAAAAAATGCCACGCTCAGCGATGAGAGGGTCCAGTTCCGTACATCTGTATTGCAGTTTTGATGTTCAGCACGCTTGTATTGCAATTTTACTGTAGCCGTCAGTCTCTTTGTTGAATGAAGAATCGTATGTGCAAATGTGAAAGCCGCATTTACCCTCGTACACCTAGCATCCTGATCATCTGAAATCTTAACGTCGGGTTTGGATATAGGAGGAGAACAGTCATGCAAAATGAATTTTAGAACAGTGCAAATGCTTTGAAATGAAGCACACCTATACGATGGTGTTAAAACATGACCAATATGAACCACCCAAAGCTAAATGATGATTTAGAAATGACATTGTGGATCAAAAAAGTGTACAAAATAAATCAATGAAACTCACCCATATATATTGCCATTGTTTACTTATCTTCATGTCATTTGAAAAGGCAAATATTCTTTCTTCTTCTGTGAAACCAATAGTATGTTTTTAGCCAGAAGGTGTCCAGTTGCTTTTCCAGTGCAAAAAAAAAAGCGAGAGATTATTCATTCTGTCAGACTCTGCCAAAATATAACGATAAAGGCACCATAGGCACAACACCATAGATGTTAATGATACAGTTTTGATTATTGTTTGAATTCTAAAAATCCATGCAAATCGCAATGAACCTATTGTAGTAGCATTGCAAGGATAGATGCTTTCCAAAATGGCACTACCCTAATGTTACGGTTCCAAATCAATGTATAAAGTAGTTATGGAGATGGAGTATTCAGATTATGTCTTTCATACTTTTCTGGACCTTGACAGTGTTATTTGATTAATTATGACAGTGTTATTTTTTCTGATTAATGATAAAATCATTTTGGGGTGGATTAACCCTTTAAGCAATGCTTAAGCATTTAAAGTAGCAGATGGCGAAATCTTTATGCACACAAAACATTACTGTTTTTGTCAAAGGTCACTTATATACTAATATATAGTCACCGTAGTTAACCTAGTAGTTATTGTTCCTTGTGAAAATGAGCTTTAAAAAGTAGTCTATATTATTTGCAACTACTATTTTTCTCTCTCTGTAAGATCAAAGCAAAGCCTCTCATCTTGGGGCGAATCTTAAGGTGCATTTCAACCTTTTTGAGCTTGGCAGTATAAATCACCTTCAGCTTTTATTGCATAGAAAAGTGCAATCCGAACACTGTGTTTTTTCCAATTTTGTTTTTAATGATGTTAGATTAAAAGAAAACTGACAACAAGAATGAAAGCTGGAAAAAAATAAATACAAATAAAACGTCCAGATGTTTTCTCATTTAATGTTTAAACGTAAGGCCACGCCTACTTACAAATTCGCACTTCAAACAAGTCGACACTGAAGGGTCTCTACGCGAGTGCAGATTGAAAAAGCCACTGTAATCATAACTGACTTGTCGAACAGATACGCCTCGCGAGAGACATTCTCACTCATGTACGTCTTAAAACGGTTTTGTTTCCTTTGTATTAGCTCTCCCACCATACGCCAGGCTTTGTGTTTGTGTCGAATCCTCTGTATGTACCGCGGAAGCTTGTAGTATTCTCAATATGAGGGCTGTGATTCTCAGGAATAACTCATTTAACAAACACAGCGGAGGCAACGTGTCACTCGCTCTCTTGCGTGTAGGGGAAGCTGCGTTTCAAGTGTCTAAATCCATTTGGACTGACAGATCTTTGGCAACTGTTGTGTTTATCCGCTATTACCATTAGATCTCTCGCTGTGTAAAAACATCTGCTGGCAATGTATGGAAGCACGAATAAATCAAAATGGCTGCAAGTCTTGCTCAAAACTGCCGTACAGAATCGTTACTCATTTTTCAATTTGTTTAGGTGGCTCGAATGAAATCAACCCTGTTAGTTTGTGCATTTCGTGAGCGTAGAATGCCGCTACGCTCTCCGTAGCCTTCGGGAACTTGCAGTCTAAGGGTTTTCTACCTATTCTAGCAGGTCACACTGGCTGCTGCGGTAACAGCATATTAAACTAAACTGTTCCTACGGTCCGACGCTTACCTGTAATGTACATCGTGCATTCAGAAAGACGGGCGCTTTTTTGGTTGGCGCCCCACCAAAACGCCGCAGCATTTTGACGAAAATCAAAAGATTAAATCGTCAGAACTCTTCAAAATGAACTTGATGTGCTATAAATGATATTTCTAAGAAAACTACTCCCATTCGCGTCTGTTCGTGAGTTCATTTATTGCCATGCTCAAAAAAGCCTCTTTTCCACATTTTCACGTTGTTCCAATGAGAAACATGTATTTTCGTTTGATCGGGGGCTCCTTCTGAGTCAGATCGTGAGCTTTGCTTTTGAACCGTTTGTAAACATCAGACTCGGCGCTGGATAGTTTCGCAGACGTGGCTCGCTCTCACAGGAAGGAGACCGATCGGCCTCCCCTCTCGCCAATGGCATGGTGGGATACATTGGTTTGAGGATGTGGTCACTACCTGGTTTGCTGCGCCACTGCCACCGTTCTGACTGGCCATTTGGTGTCGGATGTCTCTGCGGTTGATGGTGAATGCCGTGATCATCTCGGAGCCAGTAGTCCCTGCTCTCCGGCTTTTAGCGCCGACGGCGTGCCTCAGGTGGCCGCCGCCCAGGCAAGTCATGCGAAACACGGGCGTCATCGGCGGTGTTGCAGCTCATGTTGTCCTTTCCCAGGAGGCGACGGTCGTTGAAGGAGTGCATGTTGATCACTGCGTCCGCTCTTCACCATGGCGGCGGTGGCTGGCGGTGGAGCTTGTGTTTCACCTGTCTCTCGCACGCGTGAGCGATAGTTTGATCTCTTCCATCACGCACTGCAGAAAGACCTCTTGATGGAAAAAAAAGGGACATGGTTGGGGGGAGAGGACAAAGAGAAAAGAGGAAGTGGCACGTTCCACGTCCATTAGCTGAGGGAGGCATTCTGGGAAGAGCTAAAAGTCTTGTGTGAGTCTTTCAGCATATTATTTATGTTTTCTTTCTAGCCTGGCTAGAACAACAACGATCAATACATTGATTATTACAGTACTTATTCATCTTTATTAGTAATGTTAGTTAATAAAAAAACTGCCTTTCATTGTGAGTTCATGTTAGTTCACTGTGCATTATCTAATGTTAACAAACACAACACATTAATTAAACAGAGTGTTTATTTACACTTCTATGTTAAGAAAATATGCTATTTTTACTCTTTGTAAATAGCATCTGCCCGAATTAAAGCTGTAGAATTATTAAAATAGAAAGTTTAGCAATATTATGCATTTCACAAACTTTAATAGTATAGCATAAAATGGAAAATATACAAAAAGGTATTTAAGATTTATGTTCAAAAAAGTTTTCTATTGTATGTCTTGTTCACCTATTCAATTTAAATTGACCAGAACAAATACTTTGTTACGTTTACATAACTTAGTCTTCAGTGTGTAGCCATATTTCAAAAAGTTTTCTAAATAAGTGAGACCAAAAAACAATCCTTAAAATAACCTCCAACATGTGATGAAAAAATAATACAATGTTCCAGTTCAGTAGGGAATATAATTCATTTTGAGGTGAGATGTGGGATAAAAAATTCCCATTTTGGAGTGTGCTTTTACACTCAAATACATGATCAAAGCGGTTTAAATGTCAACCTCCAGCGCTGGCATCTTATCTGTGAAATGTGTCTACATAAAAAGGAAGTGATTTGCGATTTGCTTGCTATGCTTTTTGAAGTTTGATCGGTTATTCATCTCTTTTCTCCAAATAACAGATCCATTCTGTGATGTTATCAGGTGTGAATGAACACTCAGCTTTAGTCAGCCGCGCCTTAACGTCTTCATCTCAGGATGTCTAAAATCTGTGACTCTGCACAAGGCCTTGCTAGGCATGCTCACGGGTCTTATGGGTGGTTGCTAGGGTGTTTTTAGTAGTTGCTAGGGTATTGTGGGAGTGTTCTGGGAGGTTGTTAGGGACATGCTTTGATGTTTAATTCTGCATCAACGCTTAGAACATTACTGTTGCTGGGTTGAAAGTCTAAAGTCAACTAATAACTGTGTTTTCCTTTGTTAGTCAAGCATCGTATTTCAATATCAATTTCCAATCAATCTCACCTGTTCACGCTCTGCATTTTTAGCGCAGCTTGTAGATGAACTCTCCTATAGCCACAAACACCGACAGCACCAGACCGGACGCAAGCACAATGAAGATGCCGCCCAGATTCTGGATACCCATGGGACTGTTTCATGCCGCTCGTCTTCCAGACGGTTGCTGCCGCTCCACCACTTCTCTTTGAGCATGTGAAGACGGCCATCTTCTAGGATACTGAGGATGGCAATTGTGATTTTATCCTGTACGGGGCGAGCCTGAAAAGAAATTCATTAATAGATGAGAATCTTCATTGTAAACTCTAATGCAAAGAAGAATACATGATTTTTTCTTCTTCTTCTCCTTCTTCTTCCTAAAGATTTAATTCAAAGAAAGGCATCTAATTAACAACTAATAATAAACTTGACCAATGAAAGGTTGAATATTTCTCTCTCTCTCTCTCACTCACACACACACACACACATATGCATATACATTTTTTTTCTCCAAATGATACAAGCACTTTTGCTTGCATAGTGGGCTCTGAAATACATATACAACATTAGCAAAAAAAAAAAAAAAAAAAAAGTCTAAATAGATTAATTCCGACCACGGTTTCCACACTTGAAAGAATAAGTATTTTGACAAAGAGTTATATACACACACAGTGTAACCCACTCCATTCCACGCTCAGGTTTTTTTTTTTAATAAATGCTGCTCAAATCTGCACGATCACACACAGGATTTAAGCATATAAAATGACTTTAAAGCCCTTGAGACTGCAAACTGCCATGCAGCCTTGAAGTTTTATAAATTCTGCACTACTCGGTCAAATGTCTTTGTGCTTGTATACATATTTACAGGTCAGAGTTCGACATTAAACTTGATTTTAATGTGTATGAATGTAAGTGAATAGAAGTCTCCTGTGACTTCATAGCTTCACTTACATAATGTGAAGACATGGACAGTCTGCTTATTTAGAAAAAAATTCTACCCACATAACCCCAACCTAAACCCACCCTCTAAAAACAAAAAAACAAAACAAAAACAAAAAAAACAGACCCACAATTCAGGGCACAATTTAACACACACACACACACACACACACACACACACACACGTTGTGTTTCCATATTTAGCAAAGGAAGGACATTCCATAGGTGTAATGGTTTATACTGTACAGACTTTGTATTTATTGTCCTACACCAACCCTACACCTAAAACTACCCCTTACAGGAAACTATTGCCATTTTAGATTTTCAAAAAAATTATCCTGCCACATTTTATAAAGCTTGTTTCCTCTCTTGGTGACCTAAAATGTCCCACAAGTCAGAATTTAGATGGTATTCCTATCCTTACTAGGGACATTTTGAATCCTATAACATGATAAATACCGAGCACATTACACACACATACACACACACACTTTTTTTGTATTTTTTCCAGTGCTTGTCATCAGTCTTCAATACATGATATATTTGTTTTAAATATAACTAAATTAATTAGTCATTCTTCCATTTAAATATATATATTAATTTGTATAAGATAAAAAAGTAAAAGTACAGTCAAAGGTGTGCGTATATTGCAACATAATGGAAGCTGGTTATGTTGCATGTATCTCTCCAAGTGGAGTCAGAGCTATCTGTGTCCGCAATGGTGGGTGGGTTTTACCTTTTTAGGATTATGATGCCGTAACCTTTGCTGTCAATGATGCGCCAACTTGCGTGAGATTTGATTTCGTGTCACATACTCAATGGTTGTTGACTCCATTATTAGAAGGAAAAACACAGTCTGACAGCCTCTCTAGATCCCATCTTCCAATGGACTTGACAAGCGACCGTGCTCATGCCTGCTACTCATAAATACACATCTTCTACTCAGACGCATGAGCCTCTTTCAGTTTCTGGAAAAGAGAAGCCATATTTTTGTTTAATCCAAATGTAGCCAGTGTTTGCATTCTTTAGACATCACGCTGCTAGTAGTGAGTCCAGAAAATTACAATATATATATAAAAGAGGAATTTAAGAAGTAAAACTAAAGGGGATGCGATAGCTTTTTTAAGACTGATTGAAAAAACATGTGCTGTAGCAGCATTCCATCAAGAGTGTGTTACCATTTTGCTTCTAAAAGCTGCTAGAAGCCCAGAAACAATAGTATTAACAAAAATGTGAGATAAAAACTCATTTTGCTGAAGAACCTTCTGCCATTATATAGCTTGCTTATAAGCAACATAAGTCTTTAAACTTTTTCTCTTTTCATGCATCACAATTACAATTTGCTTTACCAGGTGGGCTACCAAACAAGTCTACTTCACGGGAAGAAAATACGCACATATGGGGGCTGGTTATATAGGAATAAATGTCTAGAAATGTATTATGTTATGATATATCTTAATTTGAGTAAAGCAGTATAGGTTATTTGCCGCTCAGAGTCCATTTCCCAGAATTAAGAACTCCTAAAAAATGATAGGAAACTTCTATGATTTTAATTTCTTATGTTTCAATCCAGTAGGATGAGTGTGGCATAGATTTGGTAAAGATTCCAGGCTGTCTTCATGAAAGGGCCGATGTTGCTGAAGGGGAGACACCTTCACGCCACTTGATTAAGACACTTAACCTCAAGGTTACTCCAGAGGACTGAACCTTTAATAAATACACTGTGTATTGCTTTGAATAAGAAGTGTCCGTTAAATGCTGGCTGATAAAGCGAAACAATTTTCCTTATGCTTATTTTATGCGTACCAACCAACTCTGCTGTGAACAGGAGCTGCATGCTAATTTATATCCATAATATCTCTGATGCGCATAATGTTGTTGGCATTTCATTAGAAACTACGAATGTATGTTTTTCACTAGAATAGTTTTAACAAAAACAACCAGACTACCTGCATAATGTGCAAAGTGTTATAACAATGTGTGTTTTACCATCTTCCAGCAGAAAATGCATTACAGTTACCGTATAACATATAGGAGACAGTGTACTAGTTCCAACACTTCTGTACACATACACAATATCCTCAAATACCTAAAAAAAAAAAAAAAAGCATTTCCCCCCTCCAGAGCCTTAGCTCTATTACAGTGACACTTTCCAGCTTCACACCACAGCATGCTGGTATTTAAGCTGTTCTCTTAACATTGAGCACCTGTTGTTGTTCCTCCCCCTTCAAACGTTATTTTTCCTAGGTATCTCTCAGCCATAATTGCGAAGTGGCTGGGAATGGCTTCAACGTTCTGCACAAGAATGAATAAGCAACTGGGTGATACAGCGCAGCACTTCCCTGGAATTAAACGGTCACCGTGTACACTGGATTATGGCAGTTATAATTCTGCCTTCCCACCACAGCTGTAAACACATTTACTATCACTATAACGTGGCGGGACTGAAAAGCAACCTATTACCTACTGATTACTGTGCAGTATATACTGCAGAGTACATTTTTGGAAATTAATATGTGGAAACGGCATTGGTGGGCTTTATGCACGTATCATGGCGTTATATAGAGAAATTTTATGTGCGCATTTGGAAATAAAGCACCACCTACTGCGAGGCCTGCCTAAACCTAAATGGTAATGTTACGCGAGCAAATGTGTGAGTCTCAAATACACCCATACCGCTCTATTCGTGCTATTATGAGTCATTGAGCACTCTTATACTGCTTGCATTTAACAGAATCCTACCTGAGTGCTTCACTTAAGTAAATACAGCACTTTGCCAGATGAGACAACCAGGAAACAAGTTTACTATAACAAAAAAGCCCTTACACATGGAGACCGGTAATATAATGCAAATGTCAAAAATGTATGTGTTTCCAAATCAAGTAGGAGAGTCTAAATCAATAATTTTACCATCATTTGTAGTAGAAAAGTAAAATAAGCGCTGCCTTATCTGTTGCCATTTTACGGCCTCTAGTATTCATTTAAATGTATGTATAGGTACAGCTAGGTTGGTATTTGTGAGTAAGTGTGTAAAAAGAAACATTGTACACATTTCAGGTAATAATCAGGTCATCTTGGTATTATACACACCAAGATATATCTTAGTAAAATCACATACTATAAGATATACTATGGACAGTGTATATTTATCTGTAAAACTGTAGTATACTAATTTTGAAATTGGAATCTCCTTATAAAGAAATATATTCTGATTGACAGAACCAATTGTGTGTGTGCGTCTTGCGTGTGTGTGTGTGTGTAGCTTGCTGTTTCAGGATAATGAAACTTTAACATCCACGTTTAGCACTCAGTTTAAATGGCATTTCATGGTTTTAAAGGAGTCACGTTAGAAACCATAGCTAATCACAGATAATTCTTGGCGCTCAATTCCATGAAACATTTAAAATGACCCAAAAATGAACAAGTGCAGTGCTCTTTGATTACTCTTGATAAAATATTAAATTAACATTTGATGTTCCAGGTTGCCAGCTATAATACCACATCTAAAGTTTCAGGCATAAGAAGAACTGAAGGTCTTTACTCAGTGACAGCTTGATATTTTAATTGCAAACACCTGTTTTATCATCTTTATTTCTAACGCTGCAATCATGCACTTCAG